>NW_017307069.1:710468-753923 GCF_000935625.1 Nanorana parkeri | reverse complement strand
ATATACATATATAAAAAAAAAAGAATAGGCCAAAAACCAGCCAAAGACACTAAGCTCATTTGTGAATGAGGGCCTAATGTCGATGCATGAAGCTGCACCTGATGTTAAACAAGCTACTGTGGGAGTTTAATCACGGCCAGTTATGTCACAATGAAAACAACTCCAGATGCTAAGTAGATGCAGAGGTATAACAAGGACACTGGCAGGCTTTTCCACATACTTATCATTAACTATGAAGCAATCCTGATCGGAAACTACACATTTGTGAAGCCTGAAGATAAATGCAGTCAGTGACAGCAACACCCAACCAGATTCATTGGAGTATTTATTAACAGCAATCTGTACCCAAGAAAATAGCATTTAGACATGCAGCAGGTCATTAATTAAATCAGGTAATATATCTCTTCCTAGTCTGTCGGTGTCTGGATTAATGTTACTATGTAATACAAAATTCTCTGTGGGCCCGACAATTTTGTATAATTATCTCCAGTGTCCAGACACAGCAAAGTCTTCTGATCTCCTCCCTCTGTGCAGCTTTCTTTCTGCTCTAGTCGGTGATTTAAAGTGAACCTGTCTAAAACTGGGGCAGTTCATACTGATCATATGATGAAGAAACGTCACATGCCGAGGTTACCTTCAATGAAAACCGCATGTCAAAGGATCATGGATCCAGAAATATAGGCAGCTGACATAATTTTTATACTGAAGAGACCGAGGCTCGCTATTGGTCTTGCAATATGGTTTGCGGATTTGCTGACCAATGAGAATTTTGTGGCGATAGGAGGAGATGGCACCAAAGATTAGAATTGACAGGAAATTTGTAGATTTGCATATAAGCCTGTATCTCAGGATCTAGTGACATACAGGTCTCACTGGTGGTATGCATATGTACTTTTCATCATATTGTCAGTTTGAATTGTAACATGTCTGCTTAAAGCAACCCTGTTGCCGTTTCTAACATGAAGAAAACTCCCAAAAAAAGAACAATTATATTCTCGTACCCACTCTTTGGATCTTTGCTCCTTTGCTGATGGCCTTTGGCAGAATCTTTACATTCAATACTTACGGTTGTGCCTGTCTGTGTCACTCACCACCCTGTGGTCCCATCTGCCACTCTCAATGTCACTGCTGTCTCCCAAAGTGACATAGGGGTGTTCAAAATACAAGAGCTTATACTAATATGATATAATGTTGTCTTTTGAACACTAGATAGCACTGTTATGCAAAGCTAGTCTGTATGCTGTTTTGTCTATGTGCATACTTGTCTGTGATACAGAAGAAGTTATATCTGTATACCGTATTTGTTTTCTTCTCTATGATCTATATGTTTCCTTTTTGAGACTGTTCTTCTACATACATGTATGCAATGTTCTTCTAAACAAGTAAAATTTAATTCAGCATTCCTCAAGATCTCAGTGCTTCACCTAAACACATAACCAACAAGGGGTTGGTAGATTGAACAGCACACAAAGTGAAGAGGTCAGAAGCCTCACAGTTTCTTTCAATGCAAGTTTCTGCCCCCATTCACACTTAAGCATGAGCATTTTCAAGCAATTTTGAAACCTTGTTTTGTGTTGCTATGGCCAAACCTTTTTTGGCTATAGTTCTTTTTTGGGTCACAGGAGGACATGTACTAATAAAAAATTCAGCATAAAGTGGGCTATTGCCCACTTTATGCTGGCAGCGTAGAGATGCGCTGCAGCTGGGTAAGATCCCAGCAATATTGTTGGGATTCACCCTAGTGCCTGATTGCCTTGAGGCAGAGCCAGCCGTGTCCCTCCCCCCTCCATGTCTGTCCCTCCAATGAGGGACAGAGAAAGGGGAGGGGGTCTGCTGGAGGAACAGAGAAAGGGGAGGGGATCTGCAGGGAGAAGCTGTGAGCTGAGCGATCAGTCGTTTGTGATCGCTCAGTTCTTGGTTAATAGATCCCACAGCAGCAGTGTCACATTTTGGCTATAACTATGGGAATGAGGGCATTTCACTCTCCCCAATGGCAAAAGTCGCCGGGAGTCTGTTTAAACAGCCCCGATGCTGGCGACGTACACTGTACGTCGTCAGTCACGAAGGGGTTAATGCAGGAGCATTTCTGTTTTAGCCAGAAGAAAGCTAGTTACTAGGATAAGACAGTTGTTAGGTGCGTAATCACACAGAAAAACTTGTGTTACATGTGTTTTTCAGGCACTCCACATTGAAATCTGTGGGGTATAAAAATGCACGATTCTGCCTGAAAAAAAGCTAATGTCGTTTTTGGAGCTACAAGCATCACAATGTTTAGGTTAGAATGGGCACCATTGAAAATAATGGGATTCTTCATGTTGCTTCAGGAAACACACAAAAAGACTGCTCTAATACATTTAGAAGCTTCTGGGATCATTCAGAATTCAGTGCAGGTGTGCAGCTTCTTTGGCATTTCCATTGACTTGTATGAATATTTCTCTCCCGTTCATTGAAGGACACAGGGCAACAGATCGGAGATCCTGTATGGTAGGGTATATCGCCACCTGCAGGAGTAGGACGCTAGGCACATAACAAAAAGACAAGACAGCCTAGGGGCGGCCCCTGCTGGTGGCCCAACCCCCCACTTGCTGACAAGTCTCCAGTTTTTTGCCTAGCGTCAGGAGTAAGGAGCTAAATATTTTTTCTCTCTGAAAAAATGTTTTCTTTCTTCCTTGGATTCGCTTTCTTCTATCAAGTGTCACCAGGGCGACGTGCTGGACGATTGTGGGTCCTTGTGGTCTTCCCTGGGTGACCGCCAAGCGCATGCCGACTCTGCCTCGGTGGGTCTGCTGCGACATAGGTCCCTCGTGACGCCTGTGGTTTGTCCCTGGGGGGGGTGCATATGACCGGGGGTCTCGACCTGCCAGTCACAGCACTCCCTGCAGGCCGGTGGCACTGCGTTCTAGATCCCCTCTTTGTGCGTCCTGTACGCCTGCGCTTCTTTGTCAGTCGCCTGTGCGGCCCTCGGGTTCCTCAGGGGGGGTCGCTGCCGCGGGCACCACACTGTCCTTAGAAGTTTTTTCCACTGCTATGGATGGATTTGTGTCGCGCCTTGACGCAGCGTCCTCCAAAAAGGCGGGCTTTGCCTTTACCGTCTCCGGTCCTGTCAGGGGACTCCGAGGAGGAAGGGGAGCTTCCCTCGGCGTCACCTGCGCGGGACACGGGTGATGCCTCCGAGCCGGAGTCGGCCAGCGAGGATGAGTCGGCGTCTGCGCCCATGGTTCAGGAGCGTGAACTGGTTGCGGCTTTAGTGCGCGCGGTCAGGGAGACCCTTAAAATCCAGGAGGCTCCCGGCTCTTCGGCGCTGTCTCCCGTGCAGTTTGGGACGCATAAGAGCAGGCGTTCCACCAAGGTGTTTCCTTACGTTCCTTTTTTTGATGATTTCATTTATAAGGAATGGAAGCGGCCCTCAAAGTCCTTTGCGCTTCCCAAGCGGTTCTCGGTCAGTTATCCCTTTTGAGGAGGCCTTTCTGTCCAAATGGTCATCTCCGCCTGTGGTGGACCTCCCGGCCTCACGCTTGAACAAGGCCACGCCGATTCCGGTGGAGGACTCGCCGTCCTTTAAGGACCCCACCGATAGAAAGGCGGAGGCGGTTTCCCGCACCTTGTATTCTGTGTCGGGTGCGCTTATGCGCCCGGTCCTGGCGTCTGCCTTGGTCTCTCAGACCCTGACGGAGTGGGTGAAGATGTTGCATCAGGGCCTCGCGGAGAAGAATATCTCCCCCGCTTACGTTGATCTGGCGGAACAGCTGGTCCAGTATGTTTGTAACTCAGCTTTGGATGCGGCACCCCTGGTGTCGAAGGTGTCCATGTCGGCGGTTACGCTTCGTCGTTTGTTGTGGCTTAAGTGTTGGTCGGCTGACCAGGCTTCCAAGATGACATCAAGGATTTGACGGGGGGGTAAGAGTACCTTCCTGCCTCAGTAGCGTAAGCAAGAACAGCGTCGGAAGCCCGGGCACTTCTTCTCCGCTCACCAGCGGCTTTTTTCGGCCCCCTCCTCTTCTTTACAGTCGCTGGCTTTGACGGCGTGGCTGTTGAGAGCCAGGTCCTGAGGGACCGTGGTTGTCTGATGCGGTCATCTCCACGATGCGGGGGGTCATCTCCACGAGGTGGGGGGGCGCCTGCGGCCCTTTGCGGACTTTTGGTTGGCTCACGTCTCGGACACTTGGGTTCGGGAGCTGGTGTCGTCAGGCTACAAGATCGAATTCCTCTCCCGCCCGGGCCACGAATTCCTCTCTTCCCGTCCAACACACGGCTTTCCCCCCTGCGGTTGGCGGCTCTCCACCGCGCGGTGGGGGCCCTCTTGTCCCAGGGGGTGGTCATACCAGTTCCGCCCTCGGAGAGGTTCACAGGGTTTTATTCAAATCTGTTTACCGTGCCCAAGAAGGAGTGGGTTCTCCCTATCCTGGACCTCAATTCCCACGTGCGTCTGTTGCAAACGCGCCAGTGGTCGTCGCATGAAGGTCCTGGGTCTCATGGTGGCCTCCTTCGAGGCTGTACCTTTTGCTCAGCACCACACCAGGACCCTACAGCGGGACATACTGGTACAGTGGGACAAGTCCCCCCTTTCCCTGGACAGGGAAATTCGGGTGGCGCGGGCCTCCTTGCGGTGGTGGCTTCTCTCTCCGGCCCTGGTGCAAGGGAAGTCTTTCCTTCCCAGGCGCTGGACGATAGTCACGACCGATGTCAGCCTCTGGGGCTGGGGGGGAGTCCTGGGATCCCTGACAGTGCAGGGTCGGTGGTCGCCGGAGGAGTCCCGTCTAACGATAAATGTGTTGGAACTTCGGGCGATTCGCCTTTCCCTCCGTCACTGGTCCACCCGTCTTCAGGGTCTGTCAGTTCGGGTCCAGTCCGACAACGCCACCGCAGTGGCGTACATCAACCACCAGGGCGGCACAAAAAGCGTGGCCACAAGTCGGGAGGTGTCCGGGATCCTGTCTTGGGCGGAGGGTCGAGTTCTTGCTCTCTCGGCGTTGTACATCCCGGGGGTGGACAATTGGCAGGCCGACTACCTCAGTCGCCAGTCGCTGGACCCGGGGGAGTGGTCCCTACACCCGGAAGTTTTTCAGCAAATTTGTCTTCGCTATGGGACGCCGGATGTGGATCTTCTGGCGTCTCGGCTCAACCGCAAGGTGGAGCGGTTCGTGGCCCGTGCTCTGGACCCCTGGGCGGAGGCGGTGGATGCCCTGGTGGCTCCTTGGGACCTTTACAGTCTGATTTATGCCTTCCCACCGCTTTACCTGTTGCCTCGGCTGCTGCGTCGGATCGCGGTCGAGGGCGTCCCCGTCGTCCTCGTGGCTCCGGATCGGCCGCAGAGGGCGTGGTACGCGGACATGGTTCAACTGTTGGTGGACGCTCCTTGGCGGCTGCCTCTGCGTCCAGACCTGCGGTCATCTCCACGATGCTTAGAGCGCGCAAGGCGGTCTCCAGGAGGATCTACCACCGCACGTGGAGGGCCTATTTTGCCTGGTGCGAGGCTGGGGCCTGGTCTCCGCATTTGTTTTCCATCTGCAAGATTCTTGCTTTCTTGCAGCGCGGGGTGGCTCAGGGATTGGCCCTGAGCACGGTGAAGGGCCAAATTTCTGCCCTGACGGTGCTTTTTCAGCGGCCCTTGGCATCTAACGCTCTAGTCCGCACTTTTGTCCAAGGGGTCACGCGTATTGCGCCCCCGGTTCGTTCGCCCTTGGCTCCGTGGGATCTGAACCTGGTGCTTTCAGTCCTGCAGGAATCTCCATTTGAGCCTCTTCGCGAGATTCCGCTTCTGTCCTTGTCCCAGAAGGTGACCTTTTTGGTGGCCATCACCTCCGTCCGCCGGGTGTCACAGATTTGGCGGCTTTGTCCTGCAAGTCGCCGTTTCTGGTTCTCCATAGGGACAAGGCGGTTCTCCGGCCTCGGCCGGCCTTCCTGCTTAAGGTTGTGTCGGCATTCCATTTGAATGAGGACAGTGTCTTGCCTTCCTTGTGCCCGAAGCCGGTACACAGGAAGGAACGGGCGCTGCATTGCCTGGATGTGGTGTGCACTCTTCGTGCCTATTTGAACGCTACTCCGTGAGACAGATTCCTTGTTTGTGCTCGCGGGGGGCCCTCGTAAGGGTCGAGCTGCCTCGGCGGCTACCATTTCACGTTGGATTCGGAATGTAGTCGTACGCCGTTAAGGGGCAGGAGCCCCCTTTTCCTGTCACTGCCCATTCCACTAGGGCTGTTGGGGCATCCTGGGCCTTTCGCCATGGTGCCTCTGTTTCTCAGGTTTGTAAGGCCGCTACTTGGTCTTCGGTTCACACCTTTAAGTTTTACAAGGTGGATGTGTTGGCATCGGCGGATGCTGGTTTGGTGCGCAAGGTTTTGCAGGCGGCTCTTTGAGGGGTTCTTGGGTTGTTTGTTGTTGTTTGCCCATCCCTCAGGGGTTAATGCTTGGTGACGTCCCTACCATACAGGATCTCCGATCTGTTGCCCTGTGTCCTTCAATGAACGGGAGAGAAAATAGGATTTTTGTACTCACCGTAAAATCCTTTTCTCTCCGTTCATTGAAGGACACAGGTCCCGCCCTCTTCTATGGGTGTACACTCCTAACTGCTTGTTACTAACTGGAGACTTGTCAGCAAGTGGGGGGTTGGGCCACCAGCAGGGGCCGCCCCCAGGCTGTCTTGTCCTTTTGTTATGTGCCTAGCGTCCTACTCCTGCAGGTGGTAATATACCCCACCATACAGGATCTCCGATCTGTTGCCCTGTGTCCTTCAATGATCGTAGAGAAAAGGATTTTACGGTGAGTACAAAAATCCTATTTTTTTGAAATGTGTTGGGCAGTGCATATCCTATAAGGTACCACATCCAATTTTACAGATAATATTTAGTGAGAGAAAATTGTGGACTTTTAAGGTACCTTAAAATACACTTAAGTGAATTTAAAACATCACAATAACTTTATTTATTCATAATAGAAAACATTAAATATCTTAGAGTGAAAATTAGGGATGCACCGATAACGGTTTTGTATCGAGTACGAGTGCCGTGTGCCCCGATTATCAGGAAGGCGGTGGCTTCACTTCACAAGGCTGCCTGGCTTCCTGACCAATGAGGAAGCCAGGCAGGGGATCATGAGGTGCTCCCCGGTCTTTCTGATTGATCAGGCAGTCAGGCTGCCAAGGAACAAGTGAAGCCAGCTTTCTAGCCAATCAGGAAGCTGCTAGCCAATCAGGAAGCTGGGAGGTGGGTCATACCCCACCTCCCAGCTTCCTGATTGGAAAGGAAGCCAGCCCCAGGCTCCCTCGGGGCTACTGATCAGAGGGAGATCTCCCTCTGACCGGAAGTTCCGGTGTCGGAGGTAAGTATTGGAGCCTTTAGGCAAGTACGAGTACTCGCCCAAATACTCGGTATCGGCACCGATATTGATACTAGTATCGGTATCAGTGCATCCGTAGTCGAAATACATAAAAGGCATAAAAATATAAAATAACAATTTCAGCCCCC
This sequence comes from Nanorana parkeri, assembly GCF_000935625.1. NCBI lineage: Eukaryota > Metazoa > Chordata > Amphibia > Anura > Dicroglossidae > Nanorana > Nanorana parkeri. The sequence goes on along the minus strand of NW_017307069.1, from coordinate 746,460 downwards.
AGTTTCTTATTTCTTCCAGCTATGCACACATTCCATTACCAGAGCATATCAATACCAATTGACCATTGCATTTAGATAGAGTAGGGATGATGTTAACTGCTAATGGCAATGGCAGGAGTCCGCATGTGAGGAGGATGAACCCAAGGAACAAGTAGGAGGGCTCACCATTAGGCCTCTGCGCACCAGTCTGGCTGATAGTAGAGGCGTTGTGATCACAAGAAATCTTTTCTTTATCCCTTCCTACATCAATTACTCTGAGTTATTCATTTGTGCCCCTCCCCAGTATCTCTTCATCTGCACACAGGGGTTAATGAGAGCCATTGGAACTTTGATGTGATAACACCTGCAACTGTTATATTTTGAGCCCTATTGTTCCTTTTGGCTTCCTATAAACACAGACAGTATATTTGTCCCAATAGAAAGAGATTCTCTTCAATGCTTTTTTTAAATCTTTTATTTTAGGTCAACAAACACTCCAACCTATTTTGTTAATTTTACAGGGAATGTTGTTTCTCAGGTTTGTAAGGCCGCTACTTGGTCTTCGGTTCACACCTTTAAGTTTTACAAGGTGGATGTGTTGGCATCGGCGGATGCTGGTTTGGTGCGCAAGGTTTTGCAGGCGGCTCTTTGAGGGGTTCTTGGGTTGTTTGTTGTTGTTTGCCCATCCCTCAGGGGTTAATGCTTGGTGACGTCCCTACCATACAGGATCTCCGATCTGTTGCCCTGTGTCCTTCAATGAACGGGAGAGAAAATAGGATTTTTGTACTCACCGTAAAATCCTTTTCTCTCCGTTCATTGAAGGACACAGGTCCCGCCCTCTTCTATGGGTGTACACTCCTAACTGCTTGTTACTAACTGGAGACTTGTCAGCAAGTGGGGGGTTGGGCCACCAGCAGGGGCCGCCCCCAGGCTGTCTTGTCCTTTTGTTATGTGCCTAGCGTCCTACTCCTGCAGGTGGTAATATACCCCACCATACAGGATCTCCGATCTGTTGCCCTGTGTCCTTCAATGATCGTAGAGAAAAGGATTTTACGGTGAGTACAAAAATCCTATTTTTTTGAAATGTGTTGGGCAGTGCATATCCTATAAGGTACCACATCCAATTTTACAGATAATATTTAGTGAGAGAAAATTGTGGACTTTTAAGGTACCTTAAAATACACTTAAGTGAATTTAAAACATCACAATAACTTTATTTATTCATAATAGAAAACATTAAATATCTTAGAGTGAAAATTAGGGATGCACCGATAACGGTTTTGTATCGAGTACGAGTGCCGTGTGCCCCGATTATCAGGAAGGCGGTGGCTTCACTTCACAAGGCTGCCTGGCTTCCTGACCAATGAGGAAGCCAGGCAGGGGATCATGAGGTGCTCCCCGGTCTTTCTGATTGATCAGGCAGTCAGGCTGCCAAGGAACAAGTGAAGCCAGCTTTCTAGCCAATCAGGAAGCTGCTAGCCAATCAGGAAGCTGGGAGGTGGGTCATACCCCACCTCCCAGCTTCCTGATTGGAAAGGAAGCCAGCCCCAGGCTCCCTCGGGGCTACTGATCAGAGGGAGATCTCCCTCTGACCGGAAGTTCCGGTGTCGGAGGTAAGTATTGGAGCCTTTAGGCAAGTACGAGTACTCGCCCAAATACTCGGTATCGGCACCGATATTGATACTAGTATCGGTATCAGTGCATCCGTAGTCGAAATACATAAAAGGCATAAAAATATAAAATAACAATTTCAGCCCCCAGTTTCTTATTTCTTCCAGCTATGCACACATTCCATTACCAGAGCATATCAATACCAATTGACCATTGCATTTAGATAGAGTAGGGATGATGTTAACTGCTAATGGCAATGGCAGGAGTCCGCATGTGAGGAGGATGAACCCAAGGAACAAGTAGGAGGGCTCACCATTAGGCCTCTGCGCACCAGTCTGGCTGATAGTAGAGGCGTTGTGATCACAAGAAATCTTTTCTTTATCCCTTCCTACATCAATTACTCTGAGTTATTCATTTGTGCCCCTCCCCAGTATCTCTTCATCTGCACACAGGGGTTAATGAGAGCCATTGGAACTTTGATGTGATAACACCTGCAACTGTTATATTTTGAGCCCTATTGTTCCTTTTGGCTTCCTATAAACACAGACAGTATATTTGTCCCAATAGAAAGAGATTCTCTTCAATGCTTTTTTTAAATCTTTTATTTTAGGTCAACAAACACTCCAACCTATTTTGTTAATTTTACAGGGAATGTGGTTGCCTTAACATTGGCAAAGTAATGTGTGTGTTTTTATATGTAATTGAGTAGCTTCATTTTACTGCACTTAGCACACAGACTTTCCTAGAGAAGCAGTCCTTTGCATTAACGGTTGTACGTGACTGGCATACTGCGCGGTGTCGTTGGAGTGACGCTAGGGCCTAATTACACAAACATCACTGGTGAAGGAAATGGGACTGTTTGGGACAGAGGCACCAGGTGATATGTGGCTCAGGGAGACCACAATTCATTAGGGCACATCTGCCTGTCACTGAGTCTGTTCCGGGGCCGCTAACATAAGTAGATGCTTGTGCTGTAGGGCTGCGCTTTCCTTATAGACTTGTTCTGTTAGCAATCCTGTGGTGTTTTTTTTTCTGCATTTCACCTTAATGTTCTAAATGTCACACTGAATTATGATTAACATGCCACATTTTAACAGTGCTTTCACAGTATCCTTTCATCTAATTTATATCTCTCACCTAATTAATACAATTATTATTAAATATAAGTGTGTGTGTTTTTTTTAAATATATCCCATTTGACATGCTATCATCTCAATTCCATATTTATGGCCTGTGCGCAGTGTTGGATAGGGTAAAGAAGGGTTATAACCTATGTCGGATCACTTTTTAGAGGAGATTTACCCTGTTATCCTTTCCCAGTTAACACAGGGCTAACCATGGTTTCCCTCTCCTAAGTATATCTTATATATAAGCAATAACCTGAACGCATTACTATTTCTATTTAAAGTAATTCTGTCCTTCTGCCCTTCAAATTTATTGATGACAATATCAGTGTGACTTTGTGGCAGGTAACGCAAGGTGACTACTCCTTACCTTTTCTGGTAGAGCAGACTGAGGAAATGCTTCCTCCTGCCTGCAGCAAACTAATGACATTGTATTAGCCTATGCAAAATCACTGACTGAAGCTCAAGGATGGCTTTATCATTTTAAAATGTAGAACTTTTCTGAAAAATTATGCTGTTGCTGTATTGTGACATGTCAGGAATTTCTTCATGCAGATTTATAAATGTACTGAAAGCTCCACTTTAAAGCCTATCTCCAGATCCCCGCTCCCACGAACTCCCTCCAGGCTGCAAGACCAGCACCTCTTCCCTTCTACGGTTCAGTGGTCGGAGGCTCTCTGACATCATTAAAGTATAATTAAAGTTTTTCTTATTTTGGCATATATCTACTGCTAGCGAGCGCCGACAGCAGGAGAAGTGGGGATCAGGTAAGTGAAAGTCCTTTACACAGGTCCCCTAGACATAAACAAGCAGTTAACCCCTGTAGTGGGTGGGTAGCACTACTGGAAGGGGAATTTTTTTTTCTAATTTCCTTGGAGATGCGCTTTTAACTATTTTTTTTTTTAAACTGAATTCTTTTCTACTAGTTACTTTATCTTTAACTAGAATGGCTCTTTTCTTTATGATGTCATTTCATAAAAACTCTTTATTAATTCTGGAAATACAGCACGCATTATGTGTTTGTGAACTGAACCTATTGTCTGCAAAACTAGATTCTGTACTACGGCAGACATTTAGGTTATGCAAATAACAGGAAACTGTTTGAGTAAAAGACATTTGCTAAGTGACTCACAAGTAGGTTGGGGCAGCGGCGGAAGTACAAAGTGCCTTCTCCTACGTTTCTTTTAGTGTATATTGCCCCAGAAGAATTTTGCCCTTATTAATTTAATCGGGAATTGTCAAGAATCATGTTCTCCTCTGATGTAAATGCCAGCAAAAAGGACTTATTAGGAGATCTGATTGCTGTTTAAATTTGACTAGCCGAGATGCAGCGGCGTGCCTTGGAGAATTGGTCTATTTCTCATGTGTAGTTCAGTGGCTAATGAATCACTTCAATATACTTTTCTGAAGGAAAGCTGAGCCATTTAAATGTGCAATGCATTGATTTACATCAAATGGATTAGACCTCGGTGTGCAATCCCTTGCATAAATTTACTTTCTGCTGCAACTGTAATAATGAAGATGGCACTTCAGCGCAAGATCCGCTCAAATTAACTCTTGTGGGTCATCGCGGTCCCGCTAAAAAAAATAAAATAATTGGATGAGTCTTTTTTTTATTTTCCCTGTGTCCAGAGAATCAAACACTACTTTGTTACTTGTAGACCAAGAGAAGATATAGGAAACTGTAGGCAATTATTGGGGTGGCTTTTTTGTCTTTCCCTTTTCGGAATCTTCACTCAGCTGCTTTGCTGTATTAAAAAGCTCTGATGTTGACACTTTCTGTTATGGCTGCTAACTCCCTCCACTTGTACTTCCTCACATCTTGTCTTGCTCCCTTAAGGCTTGTGATTACAGCCTGTGCTTTGGTGCTTATTATTGCGTTCTGGCTTTGTTCCGCTATCCTTGTTTTTACAGTGTGCTTGCTGAACAAAGTTGTCGTCTTGGTATGCTTTCTTGTTATAACTCTCATGTTGATGTTATCTTCTGGAAAAAGGGATTTGTTTAAATGTCTCTCAGTTTGGGTGAAACTTTTTTTTTTTGCAGATTAAATGATAAATATTTATAAATCCAGGTTTGGATAATTGATTAACTTTTATATGCATTTGTATGACTTTTGGAAAATTTGTATTTTCTTTTTGTATTGTTGTGTCCAGCTAGTTATTTATTCTTGGATATGACTCTTAGTGGCATTTCTAAAATATTTTTTGCATATTGTTTTCAACCTCATGGTAATTAAAACTTAAAGTGGATCTAAACTCAGGAATTAAATCTTAAAAATGCATTCAAGTACTTTAACTATTAACAAAAATTTAACTTTGTGTATCACTCGGCTGTAGATCCTCAAATCATCTCTGAATTGGTGCTGACACTGTCCTTCTTTCTGGAGGGTGGCTACTTTTGTTCCCCATGGTCTTTGTGTGTGATGTAAAGTCTCTACCCGTCCAAGCTCGCTCCCGTGATGGATTACAGTCTCAATACAAATTAGTAAACTAAACATGAGATTGTAGACCATCATCGGAGCGAGCCGGGGATACTTTGCAACGCACACAGGGACCAAGGGGTGCAAAAGTAGGCACCCTCCAGAAGGAAGGACAGTGTCGGCATGAATTCAGAGATGATTTGAGGATCTACAGCCAAGTGATACACAAATAAGTTACATTTATGTTAATAAGGTACTTGAATGCATTTTTAAGATTTAACGCCTCAGTTCAGTGTCACTTTAACTCCAGATAATACACAATTGACGTGCAGACTTGGAGAGATTTGCCAGTACGCTTCAGCTAAAATAGAAGAAACCACAATTTTCTCTGAAATAACTTGAAGCTAACAAATGTAATTGGCATCCATCATTTCTACAGTGCACAATAATAATCAGACTTTGCTTTTGATTTTTCATCCAACCGAATATTTAAAATAATAAAACAAATAAAATGGCATGGACAAAAAGGATGAGACCCCCAACCCATTTTTTTTACACAACCTTTAGATGCAATCACTGCAAAACAAATGCCTCCTGTAAGTCTCAATGAGATTTATGCACGTGCCAACGGGTAGTTTGGGCCACTGTTCTTAAGCAAACTGCTCCATCTGTCTCTGGTTTGCAGGGTTTCTTCTCCAGACTGCATGTTTCAGCTCTTTTGATAGATGTTTGATAGAATTCAGATCAGGGCTCATAGAAGGCTAATTCAGAATTGTCCAATGTTTTTGAAGCCCTTGCTGAGTGCTTTTAGCTTTGTGTTTTGGGTTATGACCTGCGACAGAGCTTTCTAAAACAGTGCCTCTCCAGAATTCTTGGGATTTTGCTCTGGACAATCTTGAGATCTAAAATGTATTTCCACTTTTGGAGTCAAGTTTGAGAAATTCCCACCATTTTCATATTCACACAGCATACCGGAAAATAATTTTTTCTTAGCACATTCAGAGTGATTTGTCCTAATAGAAAGACTTAGGAACTGCAATATGAGGAATGTGTTTCTCTAATTAACGTCATTAACATTTGCATCAAACTTCCTATATTGAGCTGACAACACTGCCTCTGCTATACTAAAATTCTTCAACTTTATGTTATGAAGATCGAGATAGGATGTCCTGTAGTCCAGCAGAGGAGAATTTTGAGGGCTGACAACATTGCATAGATTAGCCTTTAAAGTACTTTTGTGAAAGGTTCCGTGTATTGCATAATGCACAGTTTAAAATTGTAGAGTAGGGAATTGTCATTGAGCTGAAATAAAGTACAGTTTGTATACCTAATTAAAGTTAGAATAAAAATTAGAATCTGACTAAGCCTCACTTTATTTTACTCTAATTTGGTAAAAAGATGTAGAGCTGTGAAGGACTGAAAGTTTACGATCATCACACAAGTTTACACTTGTGTGGCAACACTTGTGTGGCAACACTCCTACATTTTTTTAACTTTCAGAGCAAGTGGCCCCAAGCAAACATGTTGCAAGAGTAGTCATGGTGAAGTCAAACCTCTTGTTTCAGGTCAGTGGCTCACAAATTATTGAAGCTATTGTATTAGCAGAAGAGCCAGTCAACTAGCATGTTTAAATGTAAAAAGCATTGGCAGTACAATTGTCTTCTTTCTAGGGTTTCAGTTTCTAAAAAAAAAAAATTGCCTTTCGCAGTGGAATGTTATAAATTCTGGATGTAAAAGCAGATGCCATTTGGCAAATGCAGCAGACAATGCATAAAAATGCAAACAGTATCTTTACAATATGCCCAGCTAGGATATGCTAATGGTTACTTGAGCTGGATAATGCCTGCTACTTATTCTAACTCAAATGTTCCTATTAACTAGTTAGCCTTTGTACCCTCGAGAGTTGAATCCATATTTTATTCTGTATGAAGCATCTGTTCTACATTATTTCACTGATGTACACCTGATTTATTAATATCCTTGCAGGGTGGCATCGTAAAGGCCTCACAATGAGCGATGAAAATGCAGCACTTCCACTTCTGCTTCTGCTGCAGTTTAAAACTTGGAAATATTTTCCGTCAGCTTTTTGTTCTGTGCGTGAGTTTTAGTTTAAATTTGTTCTGTTACCTTTTAATCCTTTAGCATGCTGATGGATTACATTCTAAAGAGCTACATGAAGCATCATATCACAATAGGGATATTGTATTGTATTATGCAGTGCTATGGATTTACAGGTATGCTCTGTGGCCACATGGATTGGGAAAATAATCCATTCACTCCTAGGTTGCATAGAATGAGCATGTTCTGGTGTCGATCTAATATCACTCCAATACAGTCATAAACATTTTTTTTTGTTATTGTAATCACTTAAAATAATGCCACAACGGGCATGCCACTGAAGGAAAGTTATTTGGTTTCAGCTAATATTTTTCATTTCTCTGACCTGCTGACATTGTATTATACCATATGTAGGAGAACCTCCTATACCAGGGATAGGCAAACTCTGGCACTCCAGCTGCGGGGCAACTACAAATCCCATTATGCATTGCAAGTCTCTGACAGCCACAGGCATGATTCCAGGAGGCAGATGTATGATTTGATGTGAAGTTTCATCACAGCTGGAGGGCGAGAGTTTACCTAACCCTGCTCTACACAGTGATTTTAGTCTCGGAGGAAGATGGTAGGTTAAATAATTTATCTGTGACACAGGACGTAGCAAGATTATTCCTGCTGCTTTTTATGGAAAGTGAAATACATGGAAGTAAGCCCCTGCGCCATCTTAGAGGTTGAGGCATTGGGACCACAGAGATATAAGCTACTCTTCTTTAAGTCTGTCCATGGTAGCGTGCACGTTCAGATATCTTCATGGGTACTTTGTAGCCTCAAAAACCAGGTTTCTCTAATATGTACATTTCTTGTCCTGTTGTTAGTGTTGAAGGCAAGCCCACGTCTGCAACATCCAGTTTGGCCAGAAGGGAGGTGCATAAGGTGGGATAGGACAGCCTTGGGCACTACCATTAAATGTTGAACTTTGTATTTTAGAGCACCCAAGGTTTCAGGTAACCTGGGGCCCTCATGAAGACATTTGAATGTACAGTATCTACAGGCACCTCTAGGTACCAGCACTTTACACATGTAGTCAACTTAAACCAGTTTTACATTAACAGGCCAACACCTTTTAACATTGTAGAGCCACCAATCATGTGATGCTGCTGAAATCTAGTGACTCTTAAGGTGCCCATACACTGCTCGATTCTCGTACGAGAATCGCGGGAAATCCCGCGATCGTACGAGAATCGAGCAGTGTGAACGAAGACGTGCGACCGTTTCTACTGTACGGTCGCACGTCTTTCGTCGAACCAGCATGCTCGAAAACCCGCAGAGAATCGTACGATTGTCGGCGGGTTTCTAGCCTGCTCGTTCGATAGCTGTGGAACGGGCCGCTGTGCGCACGCGCACACTGCCCGTTCTGCATTGCGGTCATTGGAAGCCCGCCCCTCAGCAGGGCGGGCTTTCGATGATCGCAAGTATGATCTGCCTGTCCAAGATGGGCAGATCGTACGAGCTTTTAATAAGCTTACGACCATCGCAAGACAAAAGTCTTGCGATGGTCGTAAGGTGTATGGGCACCTTTAAACTTCCAGTGCCATCCCTGGTTCTGTAATGGGTAATGTAGTCAATGACATTACTGGATATTCAATTACCATCCAGCTGTATTCAATGGCCCTTGATTGTAAGCCATGCTTTTCAGCTGGACTGTGATGATTGGGTAGTTAAAGGGTTAGTTTTTGATAGTTTAAAGCAAAAAACCTCTGCAGCAGTAACATGTCTTACCTCTCCATTCTGACATAGTGCATTTTGATGCTAAATTTAAAAGATTCATGCCTGGAGCTGCTTTTCCAGCTTTAGACACATGTAAGCAATGCTCAGTACCCAGGGTGAAACTACAGATCCCCTAATGCATTGCGCAGACAGAATGCCTGCACAGGAAGGGCAGAGAAAGCATGTGAATAAGCTTTTCACTCCATGCTCCTCTATTTACAACAGTGCAGGCAATAAATTATCTGTGACAGAAGGAGGGAGAGCCCAGAGTGCTCACATGATGTCTTTCATCTCCTCAGCGATTATATCCAGGATGGCAGTGATTAGACTGAGTGGTAGTTTTATGGATGGTGATTAAGCTGAACTCAAGTAAAACATTTTTGAACACAACGCACCAGTCACATAAGTTACATGTAATAAAGTGTATCTGATGTCCTGCTTGCCTCCAGTTACTATATAAAAACTCCCGCCATTGATGCCGGATACTCCCACAGTAGTGTTCTTCTGGAGCTGCACGATTAAGAGCCATGCCTGCTACCATAGAGGAATTTGCCCTTCCTTTCCTGTCCTCTTTCCATTCACAAAACTCTAGTATACAAGCCATTCTGTGAATGGACAAGGGGTGGTCCAGTAATTCATCCACCCTCCTCCATTCACAGAACGTCTTGCATTCTAAGGATCCCCACACACCTTACGATTATCGTACGATAATCGCGGGAAATCCCGCAATCGTACGATGATCGTAAGGTGTATGGAAGCCGTGCGACCTCTACTACTGTAAGGTCGCACGACTTTAAACTTACGGACATGTTTGAAAACCCGCCGAGCATCGTACGATGTTCGGCGGGTTTTTGGCATGTCCGTACGATAACAGCCGCACGGGCCGGTGTGCGCAAGCGCACACTGCCCGTTCGGCATTGCGGTCATCGGAAGCCCGCCCCTCAGGGGGCGTGGCTTGCGATCATCGCAAGTACGATCTGCCTATGCAACATAGGCAGATCATACGTTTTTTTAAGTACCTTACAACCATGGCAAGACAGAAGTCTTGCCATGGTTGTAAGGTGTGTGCCCAGCCTAAGACATTTTTTCAAGGAATTTTGTGAATGGATGAGTGGACAGGAAGGGGAGAGTGAACAGCATGATCATTTACCTGTCTCAACTGCAGCCTTTGATCATTGTAGGGCGGGAAGACCATTGCTGTGGGTAGAATTTAGGAACAATGGAGGGAGGATTTTTACAGTAACTCCAACAAGTCACAGGATACATTTTTTTATTATAGGTAACTTATTTGAGTGGTGCGGTGTACAACCCCAAAACCTTTTTATTACTGGAGTTCAACTTTAAATAAATCCCGGGTGACCTAAATGTATGCTATTTAATGGAGTAAAAATGTTGCTTCACTGCACAATGATTTAGAATTTTACTATAAAGGTGAACTTTCCCTTTAAGGCAGGGGGTAGACAAATATAGAATTCAGGAGCCACTCTGTCCAATCCAGGAGCCAGCAGGATTTTTTTCAGGAGCCAGCTCCACTGACAACTAGATAAAACCTTAGAAGGTATGTGCCAGCTTTAATGTTTAGGAGCATGGACTATCTTCCTCCTGGGATTTGCTTTAAGGACACTGAGCTCCCAAGTCCTGGGACCCAGTTACATGGCACTTGCCTGTCACATGTATCTACATAGTGATGACTTGAAATTTGGAATCAATCTGAGTGATTATGACAGGAAGTTGAAGACATGATTCAAGGTAATTATTTTCTTTAATTATCTGATAACCTTTTTCTGTTAATCGACCATTTCTCCTGATATAATGTTTAATAATAACCTGGAGTTCTGCTTTAATGCATTTCTCCCCTGTTATCTCAAAAGACTTCCGCACTGATTATTGAGGGAACTGTAGTTGTTGCAGGTGTGGAAGTGTCAGTAAATCTCAACCAGCAATTACAGACTCTCCAGAGAGACCTTATATTTTTCTGGCAGGAGTAGAGCTGCATTTCAAGCTTGCACTGCCATGTTCCCTGATAATTGTGATGAGCAAATCGGTTTGGAAAACGGGCGAATGTGCACACTGAACATTTTTTGATTCTCCAAAGTACATATATGAAAAATTGTTCAATCTTCAGAGAATAATACCAGCCGCAAATCATGATTAGTGGGATTCTTAAATGGTGTGATTCTCCACTGTTCAGACAGATCTATATAGAATTATTCAGGCAAATCAAAAACTGAATTCGGACCAGATATAGAAAACAGCAATGACCGCAGTTATTCATTTAATAAAATAAGACATTTATTTTAAAGGCCACAAGTGTAAGTACCTGAATTTGATTTGATATCAGCCTGCTATTAAAATACAGACTGGGAGCTAATCAGGCTCTGCTACATGCACATGTGCTGACAGGGAACATGCTGGCAGTACCTGTATTTCTGCCCATCCAGTCCTGGGATTAACACAGCACAGCCAGTCTGGTGACCTCACTTTTCTCTACATCAGTTAGCCATACAGGAAGGTCACAACCCTGCCCCCAGACTGAGATTGGACAGTGAGTGAGCAGCAGAAAACTGGCGAGTTTCTCCCATTGCTCTCTCTTCCTCTCAGCATATGATTTTTTAAAAATATTTGCATGTAGCACACCTGGTGCTGCCCCTCCTTCTTGGTCCAAGTTCCATAGAAGATTACAAGTCAAAATCATGTGCTTACAGTAATTGTTTTTAAGCATTTGAATCGACACAGAACTTAACTTTTTAGATCCTCACCCTAGTTGTGCTGCCTACTAGGCTTGATCACAAGACTGGCTGAACAGAATTACAGATCCATTGACAGGAGAAATAGCTCTCATATCTGTTTGAACTGTATGTTTGGCTGTTTTCCTACAGTTTAGCTATATAAAAAAAAGAACTTTTTAAATTCCCAAGTGTTGTGCTTTGTATAGAGTTCTAAAATGCAACTGGGAAAAAAAAATATTGGACTAATAAAAAGCTAAAAATAGATCTGTTAAATTATTTGTGTACGCAGAAATAGACCACTGTGTTTTTATGTTGTGCAATCATTGGGAGAACAGCAAGATACCGTATTTTGTGGTCTATAAGACGCTCCGGACGATAGGACGCAGGGATTCTGTGACAGAAGCTGCAGTTAGTGACCGCTGAGACAGGTGGCGCTGTGATTACAGCGCCACGGTCTCAGTAATCACCCAGAGCAGACGAAGAACGACGTTCTTCGTCTGCTCAAGGGGCTCTATGGTGAGCTCCTATGGGGGATCGTTATGGGTCACTGTCCCCCAGAGGAGCGGGGGACCCCGAAAACCACGGCGGGGGCGGACACGATCGTGGCCGCCGCTCGATTTAATACAAGTGATCTAATTAGATCACTTGTATTAAACGAGTAGCAGCTCCCACTGTACATTCAGCTCTGCTTGTCAGGACCGGGCTGAATGTACTAAAAAAACTAACTGCATGTCCCGGGCGTCAGGCGGTAGGTATTCGCTCCATAAGACGCAGGCACATTTTCCCCCTCCTTTTGGGGAAAAAAGTGCATCTTATGGAGCGAAAAATACGGTACTTAATATGTCACTGTATCTTATAAAAACTCTTATTCGTATAACATATTGGATAATGTTGACATGTAATTTTTTGTTCCAGAGATGGTCATGGCCAGTATGGCTAATGAAATCACACTACTGCCAGTATCTAATAAGACGTTAGGGTAAAGTGCAGTTCCTGTGTGCAAAGTTCAGTGATCCACAGCCACCAATCAAAATATATCTGTTGTTGGTGGGAGTACAATAAACTCAAATCTGATTGGTTTAGCAGGATTGCTGTCATGTACATTTAACCATGACAGAGCCCACAAATCCAGGGTAGCCTTTTTTCTTTAGCTTGCTTCTTTTTTTTGAAGACTTGTAGACTGCCATTACTGCTGTCATGGAGATCTTATGGCTTTTGAGAGGAGGTAAAACGTTTTGTAAATGTTTTTGCACAGCATACTTGCACATAGGGCACACTTACCTTACAAGCGTGTACTTCTCCAGCGCATCAGATCGATCTTCAGTCTTCAAATCTGTCCCCCACCACCGCCATCTCCAGGTTCTCGGAGGTCCTCCATTGAGTGACCACTGAGGGTGTAACTCCTGCACATACGCACAGGAGTTACATCCTCCCCAGCACCCGGTCTATTCATGGAATCTTAAAGATATTGTGAATAGGCTCATGCTCAGGCACATGTGCCATACAGCGTACACAGAATTTTAAAAAAAATGCTGATTTTTTAAAAAAGTCTCTCCTGCCTAAAATCTCTGCCTCCTAGCAATTTTTTTTTCACGTATTTTCAGCTTTAATACTTCAACAATCCAGGACAAGTGTGCAATTTAGAAATACTATCTTGACTTGCTGTATGCCTGTTCCACGACTCAGAAAGGCATATGTTTCAGACAACCAAGCGACTAGCACTTCCTAACCAAGGTCTGCAGTGGCAGCCCACATATTGATTTCAGTAGTTCTTTGTGACCAGCTGTGGCTTTATTTCCCCTTCTTGCTTTATCGTTTGTGTGTGACTGGACAGAATACATAAAGTCCTATCTATCTATCTATCTATCTATCTATCTATCTATCTATCTATCTATCTATCTATCTATCTATCTATCTATCTATCTATCTATCTATCTATCTATCTATCTTGTCTCTCAGAGAAAATGAAGCCAGTTTGACTGCAGTGTGTGAAGTCTGACATTCCAATGGATTGGAGTGCTAAAGGATAGGCTACTTGGTTGGCTAGCGTTTCACTCCGCTTTTCTTAACCAGGGTGCCATAGTGTGCCTCCTGGCCTCCGTAGGGGTTCCTTAAAATTTTGTGGTCGTGGGACTGAAAAGGTGCATTCTGCAGGTCATCATTTCTGGTAACGAGTGTAGCAAGACATCTTTTGCATTACTTGTGATGTAAAGGAGGGCATGAATGCTATTGATGCAAAGGGTGACTCTGATGTGAAGGGAATCTTGATTTGAAGGTGGCACCACTCTTAATGTTTTTACATTTCATTTGAATAGTTTTGAGCTTTCTGCTGTCCCCTTAAAATGGTGAAACAACAGTATGCTACATGTTGTCATCATCCTGTTTTCCCCCCCATTATGTTCCAATGAAGCAGACTGCAGGATAGGGGTGGGCAACCTTGGCACTCCGTGTGCTGAAACTACATATCCTACCATCCACCTGCCTCAGGGAGTCATGCCTGTAAATGTCAGAGCTTTCAATGCCTCATACAACTTGTAGTTCCACAACAGCTGGAGTGCTGTGGTTGCCTTCCCCTGTACTAGCAGATGCAGGTCAGTGGGAAGGGAGACCTTTAAAGTTCAAAGAGCAAAGAAGACCAAATGGAGATAGAGGACTGCTTCAGTCCACTCAAAACCTCCAAATACATTTTGCATGGAGTTACTCTTCAATCTAAGCTTCCCGTGTCCACAAAGCAAACGCCGTATTAAACACAAGTGAGCTATCTGCAAAAAATAAATATAACATAAAGATGTTGTTTGGCTTTAGACTTCCTTCACATCCCATCTCTGCTGCATCCACACATTACTGTTATTCTTCCCGACTCTGCTTGTCTGCAGTGATTTTGTATCTGTAATTTCTTTCAGCTTCCATGGAACGTTTTACAAGCAATTCACACACAAAGTGTCAGCCTTAAAATGTACTGCACCAAATGCTTATAATCCCAGCACTTTACACTGAATTATTTAACTCTGTTCAATTCAGAACAATTAAAACACAATTAGAGATGTCTTTTTCTTCATACAGATGTTAGTTTTTCTTCCTTTATGTTAAGTGTTCATAAGCAGTTCACCGCAGTGCCAGGAAAATCTGTATAAATTATACGGTTTTGAGAATGAGTTTAGAGAGAGTAAAATATACATGCAGGAATTGTACTATATAGGCAATGTAACTTAACGTGTGTCTAAACCCAAAGGTTTTGATTCCCCTATCTGTGCTGAACAGTACGGACGGAGGAATCTCTCCTGGCAAAACCCTTCCTTAAATGAGAGCTATGAGGTGAGTGATTTCCACTCATCCTCATAGTTAGAGCCGACCTGTGACAAAGAAGCTGTCACAGATCGGCTCTATTGATCGGGAAGTGAGCAGAAACATGCAGCCGCACCGCTCACTTCCGATCATCACCCTGCAGGGAGTGGTGACTGTCAGTCACCGCTCCCTGCAGGGATTCCTCTCTCCGAGCCTCCAGCGCTGTCTGGAGGAATGGACGGGGGAGGGGGTGGGCACAGCTGGCTCTGCCTCTAGATAGGCAGATTCAGCTGTCACCCACGCAGCTGGGTGGATCTGGACGACAGTATTGTTGGGATCTGTCCCGGCTGCGGCGCACTCAGTATATTGCGTGCAATAGCCTGCGATATACTGAGCTTTAGGTCACGGGAGAGGTTAGTATATGTCCTCCTGTGACCCTAAAGAGAACTATGGGGAAAAACACGTACCCCATAGTTCTCTTTTAAGCATCTCTGCGATGCACCATTGCAGAGGTGCTGCAGGGTGACTTGTGGTAAGCAGCCCATTTATGTCAATGGGTTGCCTACTGCAGCTAAATTGCATTGATCACGCGTGTGAACCTTTTTTTTTAGGTTGCATCACACCACATCTCATGGTAATAGGTTACCATGCTATTGGTACATGCAAAGACTAGGTGCGTTGGGGTGCCATTAAGAAATAATGGTACCACATTGCACCCGCATTTTACAACATGCAACACAGGAACATGTGCATCATCATATTAGCTCCCGCATCACATAGATGTGAACAGAGCCAAATAGTTGTCAGAGGAACAGGTGTCTTGATGGGGAGAGTTACCTTCAAGTTCTGTCTCAGTGACATCTGTAGAAGTTTGGATTTCCTCTCACTTTCTACCCTAGTGACAATGGTTATCAGGACAAATAGAGAGGTAATTCTACCCAGCATGTAAAAACTTATATATATATTGAAAAAACACAACGATAGCACGAACAGCGCTCTTGGATTGGACCTAGAAAGATGAATTGTATGTCCTTGACTAGCCTGCAGACCTGGGAAACAGGAGGAGTACCTGTACTTGTGGAAAACAAAAAAGACAAACACGAGGGCGCAAAACTAAATGAGCTAACTGACTGGACCGAACATTGCAGGGAGTATGACAGAAAAAAATTATGCACTTACTTGTGTGGGTCCGAGGACCAGATGAGGACCGGCCTGTGGGGAGGATCAGGATGTCCAAGGCTGGTGTGCTGCCTGAGGCTGCTCGTCCCAAGGGGGAGAGAGAGAGGGAGATAGAGGAGAGCGGTAGATGGGGGGAGGGGGGCGGATGGCAGAACAAGGATTTAATCCGTCTACCCGCTGCTATAATGGGAGGTTCGGGCGGTGTGCAAGAGTAGCGTCTGGCTGAGCTGCTGTGGCTGCAGCTGTGGATGGCGCGGCTCAGTCTGTGTGTGGACCGAGGCTTAGCGATGTGCCGAGCCGTGATAACGGCAGTAGAAGGGAGCCGGCAGGGAAGCCGGCAGGGTGACAAGTGGTCGGGTCGGTGACAGTCGTGGGTGGAAGGTCGGGAGCAACGTGTTTCGAGGAGAACACCTCTTTCTGAAGCTCAAAAGGAACAGACTAGTTTTGCGCCCTCATGTTTGCCTTTTTGGTTTCCATATATATTGAAAAGCGGACCTTACATGAAAAATGAAGGTCTGCTTTACACACAGCCCCCTCCTCTTAATACAAATGGCTTAAAGAAATATTGAACAATGTTTTTGTAAACATTTAAAAAAAAACTTTCACTCAACTTTCAATTTGGTAGGCATGGGTGATGTCACTCCAATGCACAACAATACAAAAGGGGTCCCTAGCACACTGTTATGCTAGCCAGCACAAAACCTGACTAAACTGTCTCAAGTACTCGGGTTAGAAACAGAGGGTTTTGTTGCATATATTTGCAAATACACCTTAGAGCCACACTGCCACACCAAGGCACTTCTGTAAAGTGTCTTTCCTAACTTTTAACTTTTGGAGTCCCCAACTATGGGACATATATAGAAATCCACAGACTAAGAGAAATCTTTTTGATTCCCTCCATGCTAAGTAATATGGGTGGAAGAATCTCTTTTGCCAACTGTATTTTGTATTCTGACAGCCAGCACCCGCTACTCTCAGAATACTTAACCAGAGACTGATGGGCTGCAGTCACTTTTTGGCCAACAATATTCCACCTGGTACCTTCACAAATCAACTTTTGTCGATCTGGGTGTTGCCTACAGGGCCAACAACAGATCTGTGTATGACCAACTTTAGAGAAAGCTCACCTGAAGCCAGCTCCCTATCTTTTTGCAGCCTAAAATGCCGCCATCTTGGTCTCTGTTTAAATGTGCAGTTACCATGGTACTTAGCTAAGACACCAGTCATTTTAGGGCTTGAAAATTTAGTTGAGAACTGACACAAGCATTTGGACGTAGGCCGGAATGAATAAACTCCCGCAGTTGGTTAAAGATACCGAACCCAGAACAAGACAGGGCGAAGATATCTTCAAGTGAAGAAGCTTATGGACGTCTTATCACCGGAGGGGAGGTGAGGATATTTCTGCTTTTAAATAACCTAAAAACCACTGAATAAGGTGGGTTCAGGGACAAGTATAAATTTAAGGACTGAGACATAAATAATGATTATAGCTTCATTTTTTCAGTAATCCGGTAATAAGACCATGGCATATTATTTTGCTGCTTTTTATGACTATTTCTGTTTTGCAAGCAAAAAACAAATCCTTTGAATAGTGTTTTTTTTTTTTTTTAGGCAATAATGAGTTATTACTTTCTTAACCCTTGTAAATGATATTCCCCATCGGAGTATGTCATAGCTTCCTTTACTGTTATGGTGAAAACATATTATAATCGGATTAATTTCTAGAAATGATTTTCTCTGCTATAATTAATATACCAGGATATTTGAGATGTATTGCTGCCAGTGAAGTTACTTTAATATTTTGCTTTTCTTTTGATCAATGTCAGAATCAATATTGCTAACAGGTTTTGCTAAGACGTAACTTAGTCTCCTGTTTTTCAGTTAAATTTATGAACTCTTAATTTATGATCTTCCAGGGAGTGTAGATTCCTGTTGCTTCAAAGAAATAAATTGTACTCTGTCTTTTTTTTATAACCTTCATATCAAAGCTGTTTGCCATTTGGAAAGATTATAGCAATTATTGAACAATTGTAGCTCTCCAAATAAAGATTTGCTTACGAATTTTTGATTCTGGATTCAATAAAATTAAAAATATGAACTGTCTAGATAGGTGACAAATGCTCCAGGCAGATATCCAAAAACATAATTTAATGCAGTCATGTATTTACTTTTTCTCACGCTTGCCCCAATCCCAGGGGTCAAAGGATATAGCTGGCTAGTGTAGGTTCACCTATAGCAGCCTCTTTTCCCTTAAAATGAGCAGGTCTACTGGTACTTGGTGGCTTCAAGGAGTTAATACACATTACTATAGTCTCTTGTATAATGGGAGGATCAAAGATATATAAAGGAGTATCTAATGTCCTTGGAAAGGTCTGGAGTTGACTGTTGTTTCAGGGTGTGAGTAGCCAGTAGAGATATGCAGAGGCAGGCAGACTTTAAGGCTGACAACTGTCTGCTGTGTAACCCAGGCACCAGTGTGATCAAGGTACAGGCAGAGGTCAGGGCTACTGGCAGCAGGCAGTAATCATAATCCAGGAACAGCCTAACTATGATCAGAATCGAGGATCAGAGTAACAGTGTTCAGAGCCAGTGTGGACAGAATTCCACAAGCTTGTGATGCTTAAATAGGTTGCCCTAAGTGCTGCAGCCAATCAGGAAGGAAGAGGCAGTTTGTTGAAGCTAACTGCTGCCTAGCAGAGTACACTGTCTAATGGTGTGTTGCCGCTGGTGGCCAGCCAGGGCAGAGGGGATGTTGCCAGCAGAGTTGGGTCTATTGGCAAGCAACCAGTGCAGGCAGGGGATACACAGCAGCTAACCGGGCTGCAGGGAGGTGCTCCTAACACTTTAAACATCCTTGCATTTATCAATAACTGGTGCTAGTATAAGAACATCTTATCTGCATTAATAACAGACTCTTTAAATCCCCTGCATAGTAGCACTCAGACTGGGAAAAGGAAAGGCAGCACTCTGAAGCAATCAGCCTCTGATGCATGCACATGTACTGATGAGGAATGTGCTGAGAGTAGCTAAATTACCTAATCAGCCTGTTGCTTCTCCTGCATGGTCCAATCACAGGGACAGGGAAGTGACCAGGCTGCATTGCTTAGCTGCAGTGGAAAAACATCATCAACTTGGTTGTGCTGTATGGCTGTCTTATGATAAAATTACAAATCCTATGGTAAATACAGTGGTTGAAATATATATATTTTACTGCGCATTTCGCTGTTTGTCTGGACATCAGATTTAACAAAGACAGCATGCAGAATGTTATAATTTTAGTGTATTCTACAATCACAATATGATCTCTGTTTGGTTGAGTATTTTATGATTTTTTTTACCCAATAAAGCAGTGTTATCCTAACCTTGGCAAGTAATGTGCTATCATCACAAACTTTGCAGGCACAGTACTAGATATGCTATAAAAAGTTGCACATAATACAGTTAAAAAAAAAAAATCACCTCAAAGTAATACTCATTGCTAATTGAGTTGAAACCATCCCCAACTGTGAAAGCCTGGGACAAGTGGCATAGCAAATTAAAATATTCTTTTCTGATATTTTCTTTTTATTGTAATGACACTAAAGGGCTGTTTTTTGAACGTTGTTTGGGAATTTGTAACTGTTAGACAGTATATGACTAAAATCTATGAATTTGCCTCCAATGCCATCTTGTTCACTTATGTACGTCATGGGTTCTTTATGAATTTGTAATGAAATGACACAAGGCAAATATGCCAGAATGTTCTTACTATGTATTGTGTATAACTACACTTTGGATGATCACATCAGTAAAAAAAAAACATTATGGGACACAATAAACCCATTGCTTGTTTATGTTGGTGCTTCCTGTCTATTATTCTAGATTCTGCAATCCTTCCTAAAATAAAATTATAGTGCACAATTAAGTTGTTGGTTGTTCATTTTGGAGCTTGCTCTCTATTATTCAAGATTATGCAGTCATTCTAAAAACGAATAATTCATGGTGCACAATAAAGCCGTTGCTAGTTCAGCTTGGAGTTTCCTTTTGTAATAATCTAGATTATTATGCCTTTAAAAATTACGGTGCACAATAAAGCCTTTTCTTGTTCTTTTTTGAGCTTCCTCTCTATTATTCTAGATTATGCAGTCCTTCTAAAAAAAAAAAAAAAAAATGATGGTGTACACAAAAGCCTTTGCCTGTTTAGTTTGGAGCTTCCATTTTTTTTATTCTAGATTATGCAGTCGTTTCTAAAAAATAAAATCACAGTACACAATAAAGCCTTTTCTGGTTACTTTTGGAGCTTGACCTCTATTATTCTAGATCACGCAGTCCTTCTAATAAATCATGGTGCACAATAAAGCATTTGCTTGTTCATTTTGGAGCTTCCTCTTTATTATTCTAGAATGGTTGCATGAGCAACCATTTACCATTACCAGTAACAACTGTACTGTTATGTGATTTAGTTATTATACCACGTGGGGGGTGGATTTTGTCTTTTAACAACATAATCCTGTAGTTTGATGTTCTGCCAGACCTTTTTATGATGTCCAGTTATTTAGCTCCACTCTGGAGGACGTGTTCCCTGGTATCACATTGATGTGACTTAATTGGCACTTGTATGATGCTCAGTCATC
The DNA here is from genome assembly GCF_000935625.1 of Nanorana parkeri. Taxonomy (NCBI): domain Eukaryota; kingdom Metazoa; phylum Chordata; class Amphibia; order Anura; family Dicroglossidae; genus Nanorana; species Nanorana parkeri. Next base: position 725,699 of record NW_017307069.1, on the reverse strand, counting down.
ATGCACATGCCAGGAAAACCTGCCTCACTTATTGAAGCTGCCTTTGTTATTAAGCTGTTCATAGGTATCTCTTAGAAGATGGTCAGGAAGTTCATAGATATAATAAACACAACCAAATATCATTAACGTGGAGTCTGTGCTAAACTTGTCTGGCTGGATTACAAGCTTGTAGCTTGAAAGTGTTATTAGAATGTCTGAGGGTTCTCAATACCCCCAAACAAAGACAGTAAAGTGCCTAATGTGTGCATCTGGGTGCCTATACCTATATATATTTATATGTACCTATATATATTTATTGAGGGTATTGAAGTCATTCAGTGGTTTGAGTGTTAGTTTGTGTTAACAGACTTTTTGCGATTAAATTAGGGTTAGTTTCTATACTTTCTGTTTATTCCTCCATATACGTCAACTTTAAAGCTTAAAAAACACACTACAAACATATCTCAAATTCATCTCCAGCTCCTGTGTATACTAGCCCAATTTGTTATAGTTACAATTAACAGATATGCATCCTTCCACATATTTCACTGATTACTGCTAACATGCCTCAAGCAGTTGTATGCAAGCTGAAAAACATTTATTTGTAAATGTTCTTTTTTTTACATTTTTCAAATTGAAAAAAATTTGAAAGTGTGCTTTGCAGGGGTGTTGTCATTGTTCTTAGTAGACATATAGTAGACATATGAAATTTAGTGTAATCACCCTGTCATTTTCTATGCAAGGAAAATAGAGAAATTATGTAGCGGACATTCCTCATGAAAGGTATTTATGATGGTAACAAATGTGACTTTTACTCAGCATTTGTGTTAATGTTTTATTTATCGGTGCTGTATGATGGGCCCATTTTGGAAACCACCAAGGCTTTTTTTCTAGTGTTACCTAAATAACATCAGGTCTTGCTTGCTGGCCTTCTGTATTTATAGTTTTGTTGGGAAATCAGACCTCCTGTGGCCAGCAGGTGAGCTCTACCCCTGAAGATAAATCTAGCCCCAGTGTTAAAGTGGACCTTTCAATAACTTTACCATTATTCATTAATACATTTCTGACATGTCACACTAAAGAAAAACAACAGAATATTTCAGAAAAGCTCCACCTTTTATCACAAAGGTGTGTCTGTGAGCTCCGATCAAGTGACTGTGTGCCTGGGTGATTTTTAGTAACCCCAGTGGTCCTCCAGAGATCAGATATGGATATTTAGATTGAGCCAAGCTGGACCAGTGTGAGTATCCATAAATAATAATTCCTGGAATTCTGCTTTACCATAAAAGAGTATACCATATTAGGTCCATGTTAAGCCATTCTGTTGCCAATGTCAGGACTCACTCCTGTACTCTCCGGAAGAAAAGAATGCGTTATTAAAAGGCTACTGTTTATACAAGCAGATGCCAGTTGTAGGTAGGTGCACAGGTGAGGGTAGGTGCTCATTTACAGAAGTGACATTTACACTTTGCATCACATTAAAATTTTTTTATCAGTCGCTAGGTACCATTTTATAACTTCAAGACCTCTGATCGCTTAAAAGGGAGGGAGTTTTTCCATCTCCATTCAAAAAGGCTTATTATGTTGCTTGTAGTTAATATCCCAGTTTCGGCTATTAAACTGACATATATATAGCAGCAGAACTGTAATTCTAAAGAGCAAAAGCAGATTATTATAGATATGACATTATGCTTTAAGCTACAACTACTGTTTCAGTAGGCAATATTTACTTAAGATGAACAATTGCGCTTTATGCTTTTGTAATCCGGTGTATTACGGAAAGAGATTGATTTAAACTGAGGCTCTAAGTAAATAAGCTATATTTGACAATTACGTGAAAAAGCAAGGCTTTAAAAGAGCCGCAGAACAGATTACTAAATCCTTGCAATATTTCTGAGCGTTGCTTCAGCAGCTCTGCTCTTGTGCCCTTTTGATTCTTATTAAGCTCTAAAACTGGCTTTAGGGTTTGGAGCCAGTATGTTGTTACCTGCGGGTCACAGGGCACCAAGCAGATGCTATTCAAAAACAACATGAGCAAAAGGCTAAATTAATTGGTCTGTTTTTATTTATAGAACACCGCTGGGAAGTTTTATAGTAACGGCTCAAACTCTTGGCATAGTTTTCGAAAAGAGACTTTAAATCTTTTTTTTTTTTTTAAACGGCAAAAAAACAAGAACATTGTTTCCTTTTCACACCTTGGTACTTTATTATGAAAAGATTATAGGTGCACGTCTTTTGACATTTTTTTACAAATATCATTGGATAGTTGGCAAGGCTGCTGAAGATTTCTATGCAAATGTTGCCTTTTTTGGGGGTGTAAACATATTAAGTTTCAAAAATGTGTAAGATTGTCATCTTGAATCATGCAGCTCTGCTTGGAGCATCACAGACAAAGACATCCCGTGGGACAAACTTGCAGGCTCAGAGTTAAAGCAACTCTGTTGCATAAAGTGATATTAAACTTGGGAGTTAAACCTTAATAACATAACTTGCTTATTTGTGTATCGCTCAGCTGTAGATCCTCAAATCATATCTGAATTCAAGCTGACACTGTCCTTCCTTCTGGAGGGTGGCTACTTTTGTTCCCCATGGTCCCTGTGTGTGTTGTAAAGTAGCCACTGCTCCAACCCGCTCCTGTGATAGCCTCTGATTTCAGTACAAATTAGTAAACTAAACATGAGACTGTAGTCCATCACGGGAGCATTGTTTGGAGCGTGCGGCCCACACCGGGTGACACCATCAGAGTGGGTGACACCAAAATGACTGATAGTCCTCTCCTCTCTCTGCTGGTGTCAATCATCAAAACGTCATTACACTAGTGCGTGATGATGTTATGTGTGTGTGTGATAACATCACGCACTTGCGTAATGATGTCCCAGGGGATGACACCCAGTGGACCCAACGGTAGCACAGAACCTGGGGACACCTCTGCACACAGCGACCATGGGGAACAAAAGTAGCCACCCTCCATAAGGAAGGACAGTGTCAGCACCAATTCAGAGATGATTTGAAGATCTAAAGTTGAGTGATACACAAATAAGATACATTTTTGTGTACAGTTAAAGTGACATTCAACTCAGGAGTTACATTTTAAAATTGAATTTAAGCACCTGAACTATTAACAAAAAGGTATCTTACTGCATCACTCGGCTGTAGATCCTCAAATCATCTCTGAATTGGTGCTGACACTGTCTTTCTTTCTGGAGGGTCGCTACTTTTGTTCCCCATGGTCCTTGTGTGTTGTAAAGTAGCCAATGCTCCAAGCTCACTCCCATGATGGACTACAATATCAATACAAATTAAAAACTAAATGTGAGATTGTAGTCCATCACAGGAGCGAGCTTGGAGTGCTGGCTACTTTTCAACACACACAGGGACCATGGAGAACAAAAGTAGCCACCCTCTAGAAGGAAGGGCAGTGTCAACATGAATTCACAGATGATTTGAGGATCTACAGCTGGGTAAAACACTTAAGTATTAACTTCGGAATTTAGTGTCACCTTAAATATCCAGACCTGAGTGTTTTGTACCTTAAAGCTCCAAAATACTCAACAACCAAAATCCCATGCTTTTACATTGTGCTTGTTCACATATGGGCACTCAGGAGCCTGTAGCTTGAAGCCCAAAGCTCAAAATGGTACAGTTTGAAGCAGAATGTGTAGCTTTTTGAGATGGAAAAACTCCCTCCCTTTTAAGCGATCAGAGGTCTTGAAGTTATAAAATGGTACCTAGCGACTGATAAAAAAAAGTGTAAATGTCACTGCTGTAAATTACTTTAATAGAAACATCTGGAAATCAGCATTTTCAAGGTGAAACAACCATCCCCTGTCAGTACTTTGCCATTGGCTAAAACTGAAATCCCAAGCCTTAGTAGATGGACAGCTGATAGAGACTTTCCTGTCCCTTATGATTATTATTATTATTATTATTATTACATAGTATTTATATAGCGCCAACAGTTTGCGCAGCGATTTACAGTATAAGGAAGACATTACAATCACAACACAATTCAAGACGAGATGGTAAGGAGGGCCCCGCCCGTGAGGGCTTATGATCTAAAAGGGAGGGGCCAGTGATACATGAGGAGGTAGCTGTGTGGGGATGAATTGTTTGAGAACGTGATGGTTGAGTGGTTAGGTTGAAGTGGGATAGGCTTCCCTGATCAGATGAGTCTTCAGGGATCGCATAAAAGGCAGTCAGAGTGGGAGTTAGTCAGACGTTGATCTTGTACTTGACAGGAAGTTCAGGGAAGCAGAGCTGAGTGAGCAGGAGTCAGCTGTTTTTAGAAACATGATGACTATAAGTGATTGGGCAAGGGCTATTCACAAAAGGGTGAGGAGTTTAGAGAAGGAAGGATAAGTGAAAAATCTAGGCCAAAATAGCTGATGTGGAAACATTCAATTCAGTTCACTTTCCATTTCAGCTATGTTGACCTAGATTGGTCACTTCTCCTGCCTTCTGCAAACTCTTCACGCTTTTGTGAATAGCCCTGGGAGAGTTTAATACTACTTTAAGCTAGAATCAATATGACAACCTAAACCTGAACCTTTTTAACCCTTGAAAAATAAATTAGCAGTGACACCTGCCACATTTCTGCCCTTACAGGTTCCTTTTGAATCAGTGCAGGCATAAACATAAAGTAACCCTGGACATCAGAATTAGGATATTGGTTAATGTGTTTATTGTCTTCCCTGCAAACTGTAGAAACAGAGAGCAAATTCTTAGTTTTAATTTGAAGATCTAAACAGCTCTGCCTGTAGGAAAACCTGGAGGAAAGCTTGGAGTTCCTTTATAGGCCACAGCCATGTGGGCAACTTTAGACCGTACGATCATGTGACAAAAGTTTCAGGCATTCAGTTTCCTGTTTTGGAACACGTGGACAATTTTGAGTTTTATTGTTCCCGCAAGCAATCTCACACATTGGTTTAATGTTCCAAATCAGTCCATTGCAGGTAATATAACAGTTACATTTTTTTCCTTATCCTTTGAATTGGCAACTGATTACTCTTAAAATTGCTCCTTTTGTACAGTTTTGTGTGATTTTGAGTACAGAAAAAAGATCTGGTAAAATCCTCCTTTTTATTTTTAAGAAATCCTGACATGAATTCGAATTGTCGCGTGACTTTGAAAGCTCAATCAGGTAATTATTTTATAAGCACAATCCAATGTTGCCAGTGTAGTAACAGGGAAATGTTTACCCACAAGAGCCAGAAACGTTAAGCTGGCATCCTCTGATGTGTTAGTCCCAAATTTTCATTGCTGGAGCTAGGTAGCCTTCCCCTTCCTTATAGCTAACCCCATTTGTGCATTTACCATTGGGCATGCTGGATACTTCAAAAGCCTGTCTAGTATCCCAGAACAAAATAGACAACTGATGATATTTTACAAGCGTATTTTATCGCCTTAGCTTGTAATAGTTTGTCACAAAGGTAATATTATCCTTTAATGAAAATGCTGATTTGCACTGTATACAATTAGAGGAAAAGTGGTCTCCTCTTGAAAATGATTAAAAACACAGAAACAATCACTATTTTTATGTGTCTCACTTGCTGTCGATACTGTGGTGCATAAAATGTAATTTAGCTTAATGATGCAATCCAATTACTGCTTACTCTTTAGAGAGGTATTATATCATTCTTCAAAGCCAGTTTAAAGCAGGTAATGTCGTTGCAATGGAAATTTACAAATTATCTTCATAGATTACATCTATAACCGTTACATTAAAAAAATCTCACCCTATAGATAGGCATTTCCTCTTCTCTTTCCATAAAGGATATGAAATAAGGCACCGTCCAATCTACTGAACTCCTTTTTCTTACGCTCTATGCCAAAGGAAATTGATTCACTATCTAGGCTAATTACATAAATGACTGCCTACGTTACAGCTTACGTAATTTCTACTTTTTTGTTCATCTACATAATGGCTTTAGTAGGTAGTACATTTTCTGATTTTAGTTGGACAACAGCATGCTACGTTTTTCAGGATTCTGTAAAAAAAATAACATGTTAAGAAAAATTTGGTCTAAGCTTCTTTGAGTTGAATAAAACTTTTTTAAAGGAAAACTTTTTTTCAGTCAACTACTTTTTTAAAATTATTGCAGTATTTGCATTAAAGCTCATCAACTCATGGATAACGCCACCCCCACTCAGATTTATTCCCCCACTACCCTTTACCCCCGCTCCTTGCTAATCATTAGATCAGTTTAAAAAAATCCTAACCTGAAATTACAGTTCTGAACTGGGGCTTGATATTTTTTTTCTGGACTGCAGTGTGGGAGGGTCCATCTTGCACAGCCCACGTCTCTCATTGGTGTTGTGGAAGCTTCCCATTGGCTGTCAGAATATTCCATAACAGGAGAAGCAAAACCTGCGAATGTAATGTAAAATATGGTTACCTCCTTAACTATACTTAAAGGGTTTTTAAAACACTAGCAATGATGAGAATATTTTCACCAAGTAAATCTTTTTTTTATAGCCAAAAAAAGAAGAAAAAATTGGAAAGACTATACATTCCCTCATTCCCTTTAACCAAGCAGTGCAGGGTAATCAAGCAATGCTGAGTATAACTACAATATTGACAATACAGTAACCCTTAGCAAACATACTTTAGTGTAAACATTGCTCTTTTCCTTATAGAATAAGTCTGGATACAGTCATGTGTTGGGCATCTACATCTTGAAGCCCTACATATTTGTCCAGCGCCTGTCTGCTTGCTAAGAGCCTGTCTGCTTGCTAAGAGCAGTCCTGGGTTTTTAAGCTTGGCCTTGTTTTAATTTGATAGGTAAGGTAGCATTTATAATGCATCTCTCTCTCTCTCTCTCTCTCTCTCTCTCGCTCTCTCTCTCTCTCTCTCTATAATAACTGAACGCTCTAATAACTATTTTACTAGTAAACAACATTTTTATCCAAATAATAAGACAAAGCCATTTTGTATACAATATTCAACATAATGCATTAGCTCATCAACTCTTTAAATTCACATTTTCCAAGCTGCTGAAAGCGTGAAGACATTACCTGTCTGTTACCAGTCCAGCAGTGTAAACTCCTGATGGGATGAATGGACAGTTTCCGTCTTCACCTGCCCAGTATGTGACAAGCTCAGTGCGTTATCCTTTGGATGACATTTCAAACAGACGCTCTTTTTCTCCCTTGTAAAACCTAATGCTATTTTCAACATTTGATTTCCCTAAGGTGGTGTTGAAGTTTGAACATGTGCACTGTTAGTATTCAAGCAGAGGAAGCTTACTACACTATATTAAAACTGTACTTGTTGATGTGTTTGGAGAACATGCTAATCATTTATTGGCTTGTTGCTGAGCAATGCTTAAGAAGCTCCCCTTGTTCTAGGTAGCAAATATACAATAAACATAAGCTTGAGGACGGCTCTTCAGTGCCCTCTGCATGTCATTTATGGTATTTGTTTGGGGAATGCTCAGTCTTTCCATTCTTCTTATTTTACATACCGTATTTGCCGGCGTATAAGGTGACTGGGTGTATAAGATGACCCCCTCATTTTCCACTTAAAACATAGGTTTTGGGCTATACTCGTCATATAAGACTACCCCACTTCCGAGGCAACACCATTTAAAAACATCATGGATGGATGTGCGGTAATACTGTATGTACGGTAGCTTCAGCTACATACAGTATACCGCGCTGAGCCAATCATGGCGAGCAATGTATTCTATTAATGAATACAAAGCTTGCTTGGATTGGCAGAGGTTGTGTACATCGCTCGCCGTGATTGGCTCAGCTACTGTATGTAGCCAAAGCTACAGTACATACAGTATTACCGCACATCCAGCGGGCTGAAAGATTAGGGATGTTCGTTTTGGGCTAGCTAGTCCTAAACGAACTAAAGGTATACATTGTATACCCCGCGTATAAGACGACCCCCGATTTTTGGGGGATAATTTTAAGTATAAAAAGTAGTCTTATATGCCAGCAAATACAGTAATATAAATTATAGAAATTACTATGTCAAAATCCTTGTTGCTGTATATCCTTGGAAATTATACATGTACATGGGAACAGCCATATTTACTCATTGCATATTGCAGGCTCACTTCTTACTCTGCAGTGGTACACAACAGGGTTGATCTAGTAAAGGAATAGAGGTTTTTCACCTAGCAAAGGGAATGTTCTCTGATCATAGTAAATAAGGTGATGCTGAGTTTGCCTTATTCAACCAATCATGTGCAAACCCTGTTTTTGTTTTTTTTTATTTCCCTTGCACAATTTAAATTAAACTCATATTAATTTTATTTACTAGCATTCCCTTTGCAACCTGTGTTCCTTTTAATAAATCTGCTCTGTGACGGACCCCCGTACTCAGGATGAGTATGTCCGCCGCTGTATTCTTCCTTGGTCAGGAGATATTGCAACCCCGCTGATCTGTAGCTCCCAGTTTCCCCAGTCACTGGTCAAGACTCGAGTGTAGGGTGAAACAAACTCTGATTTATTGAGCAACTGCACAAACTTTTATACAGCAAGTGATGAGATCAGATTATAATCCCATCACATCCACCCTGCCTTCCCCAGACAATCGGTCTGCTCAACACCACAGGGTTTCCCCTGCTAACGAGCTCCAGAAAGCCATAGCAGGAGCCTGGCCAGAATGTCATTGTTGTGAGCTCCTTCAGAGTACAATGGGAGATAACGAGGGGGGTTGCTGGCAGTCTTTTCATAACCAGGTCACACAGCATAACGCACGTAAACCTAACCCAACACCAATACACATTTAACTTCTAAATTCATCACCATGTCGTCACATGCTCCAATGCTTGCGCTTCATTGCTCCTTCCCACAATGCAAAGCTATCATGTGGCTGGACCATTAACCACCTTCCGTCCATGGCCGTTTGTGAACGGCCGGACGGAAGTCTGCTAGGATCGGGATCCTGCCCCTCCCCCCTCTCGTGTGCGGCACTCAGCACGCACACGAGAGGGGAAACTGTGAGCATGTAAACAGCCAGCGATGGCTGTTTACATACAAGCGATCTAGAGACGCCCGATCGCTTGCAGGAGCTGCGGGTGTGCTTCATCAGCTTCTGTGGGGGTCCCTAGGTGACATCAGAGGTCTTGGAGACCCCTGATGTCTCCATAAAGAGGACCTGTTTGGTGAAATGGCTATTACATAGGGGATTTCTTAATCCCCTATGTTATAGCAATAAAGTTGTGTAAAAAAAGTAAAAAAAAAAAAATTACAGCATTAAAAAAAATAAAGAAGGTAAAAAAAATATTCACAAATAATAATTAAAAAAAATAACACAAAAAATGTTTTAAAGTCCACGGCCCCAGCCACATACACATGCAAACATGCGTCGGGTGCGCCTATGTATGAAAACTACGATTGCGCCCATTATGCAGCACATGTTACATATCGCTGCGAACGTCGGAGTGAGAGCTATAATTTTAGGGCCATCAATCACTGATAACACTAAACTGATGAGCGGTAAAAACGTTTAAAATGTCGCCTATGGCCAATTTTGGTTGCGGTCGTTTTCTGAGATTTTGTGCGCGCGCGCATTTTTAAAGGTTGACTTGTTTAGTGTCTGTTTACCCGACGTGACCTCGTCTTTTATATTATACCAAAAAATTGGGGTGAAAATAAATGTGTCATAACATTTTATAGGGAAACATGTTTTTTTTCAAAATTTAGGGTACTTTTTTTGTTATATAGTAAAAAATAAAAACCCCAGTGGTGATTAAATACCACCAAAAGAAAGCTCTATGTGTCCCCAAAAACTGGTATTAAATTCGTATCAGTACAGCGTTGCATGACGGAATAAACGTCAGTCAAAGTACCGCAGCGCTGAATACTGAAAAATGGCCTGGCCAGGAAGGGGGTGAAACCCCCCCGGTCTTCAAGTCGTTAAAGAAAGTTTTCTAAACGAGAAGACTTCTCACTTAACAAAGTGAATGTTCACTGAGCATAGTCAATACGGTGAAACTGTGCATGAATCAGGTTAGGAGGACAAAAGTGCAATTCTCAGTTTGATCTGTTTTTTGTTGCAACAGAGGAATTAAGGAGAGCCAGGGAAACGTATAAGAAGGCGATAAGATCGCCACCTACTGTCAGAATATGATACTACAAATTATTTATATGCAGTATTTTATATTTAGTTTTTAACACTGACTATAATAAAGAAAATATATAGAAAATAACTACACAAAACGTTAGAAGCAATCAGCGCAGGAAGATAATGTTTTGGCTACGCTTCTTTCCCAGGTGCTCACTGTCAAATGATAGTGATTACCAGCTGGGAGTAAGTGTGCTCAGTGCCCAGCTTGTTTTCTATTACCAAGACTGTTGTGGTAGTCACAGCAATTATACAGTGCTTGTGAGTGTGTAAACTTGCATGCAGTGCACTTTCTGCTTATATTCGGGACAGCTTATACTCGAGTATATACGGTACATACTAATTAATCAAATACACATGCACGTTCTACATTCTTTAGCTTAAAATAGCCTTTCTGAATAATTTGCTCCTTACCTTCTAAAATTTAGACTGACATATTCCCTGCAATTTATACAGAGTGCTGCAGACACTCATTAGAAGTCTGTTTACTGTCCTTGCAACAAATGACAGTGGTGATCACCTGGGATGTATAAATTCAGGGATCTGAGATCACCCATACCAACACTATTACATTAAAATCGTATAACTACACCATTAAGATCACCTCACAGGTGCAGCACTATTGTTCCACTTTTTTTAGAATTTTGTCTGCGACACAATATGGATACGTGTAACGCAATTTGCTCCAACATGGAAGAGGTCTTTTTTACCTTCATTTTTCACATGGCAGTATTTCTTAGATAATTTGTCGCAGCCATAGAGCCAGAATGTAAAAGTGTTACACATAAGAACTACCTGCATTTCTTGCACATGTCAGAAATAGCAAGAAAATTGTTCTACGGCTTTCATGACTTTGGAGCAGGACTTTCTGAAATGGCAAAACAAGGAGTCTATTGGTGCAGAAGTATAACATTCTGTATTTTTTCAGTTATATTACTGTCAAATTATTGTTGATTCTTAATTTTGGACATTTTGCACATTAATATTTGCCTGTTAAATAAAGCTGCTAACACAAAAAGCTATGATTTAAGTTACCATATACAGGTCTGTTTAGACCTTCGGTTGTAGTTAAGCTTTGAATGTTGCTCATTTAGTAGACAGGACAGTGAGAGTAGATTGGTTGTTTTTTCCCTTTTTAGGGCTTTTAGATTGGCATCACAGTCACAGCAATTCATGAGCCGTAACCTACGGAGCGCTCATATTGGTAGTTGTCATGGAACCAGCTATAGTTGTTTTTTCTTTGTCTGATAAGTGGAGAAGAGGAACTGACAGATGCAAGTGTAGATGACTGAAAAGGAGAATAGTGTTAAGAGAAGGTCAGAAAACACATTGCAGTGGCCTAGCACAGGGTCATTTGATCAGTTTCTCTGTAGCAATGAATGGACACAATATGGAAAGGATATCATTGTTTTCCTCGGGAATGCAGTCACAGATAAATGTTTCATTGTTTAAAGAAATACCAAATGGAGAATATACAATCACCCTTTCATACATGTGTAGGAATTAAGTTTATAGCCAGAGATGTGTGTTTCACTTATCAGTACTTGTTTTTTGACTACTTTGGGGAGAGCGGTCACTAGAATCTAGAAGATCAGCTCAATAAAGCCATCAATGTGACTCAGTTTCTCCATAAACCTCCATATTCTCTGTTTGCTTTCTCTTCCTGTCACCTATTTTATCAGTAAACTTTCATACAACTCATAGGGCTACCGCTCCCTCTCCCAGTCTGAATGTCGCTGTATAGGACATTACTATAGGCTGATATCAAGACAAATTCAGGTACTTACATTGGTTGCATTTATAAATGCATGTAATTTTTTTACATTTTAGTTAATAATTTGAATGTTTTTTTATTTATTTATGTGACTACAAAATGGCATTAATTGGTGCTATATGTACTGTATATCTGCCTGGAGTTTCACTTTAATTTTGTTTCACTTTGGAGCTAAGACACCCCTTCCACTTTTCCTAATGCAGTGTGCACACCTTTCTGTAGGTTGCTGAGGTGGCCAAATTGCATTGAGGGAATTTGGAGTGTTCCTGAGCTGCCTTTTGATGCAAAGTCTGCATGTTGTGTGTGTCCCAGATTCTGACTTTTTCAGATTTTCCAGAGAAACAATTTTGAGTGGACAGAGGTCTGTACTCATCGTACCATGCGGATCATTCCAGCCTTCCCCTATTCCCGTTTAAACTGGCTGTCCTGCCAACAGACACTTTACTATATTTTGGACTTTATCTGTAATGTGGTAAGATATTAGTAAAAACATGAAACATTTATTTTTAAAGATATAGTTATTTATAAGCAATAGTTACGTAATCAATAAATTGATTTATAAAACCAGTAACATAAGTTCTGCAAATTGATATCAACAAAGCTGCTGCTTATTTAGGTGCCTGGGGGCAGACGTGGCGCCTGATCTGATTATAATTTAACTTATTTTCTAATTATTCTTTTTCAAAACTAATTAGAGGAGGCACTTTGGCTGAACAAACAAGGGCTCATTTCCTGGGTGTTCCATTCGCTGAGGTCACTAATTATTCTAGTGAAATTAACATAGCTAATTTTGCAGCTGCTCTGAAGGTACATCAAATACCAAACAATGGCTGGATCGTATCCATGTTTATTACAGAATATGGAGGTTGGTTGTCATGGAAATTAAAAGGCAGAAATTCTGGACAGTGTTTAAGAATTGTTTTAAGTAAAGCTTGGCTCTGCCATTTGAAAGGAAATACAAGCTGTGACAGGAATTATCAGGCCTCACTTACACATGCCCTTCACACATGTATTTCCTGTATCCACTATCAGATGATAGCTGTTTTTTTTAAGTTTTGCATAAAGAAGTGAAGGAAAAATTGAATACAGACTAGCGTGCAATCCACAATTTTACATTAATCCCCTAAAGGATACCAACATCAAGACTGCAATTATATAGAACCTTAGTCCATCAAAAAAAGAGATAAGCAATGCGGAAGAGCATTAAACTATTTCTTCTTCATTATATAAAATATATATTCAATTATTATTGCACAGATACAAAACAGACCATGCAAAACAATTTAAAAACATGGCATTTCTGCTAGGTCTATTTCATGCATTGTAAGTTCACTTTTCCACAACATCTGTATTGAATGATCCAAGATGCAACAACCACATGTGAACATAAGCAACCAAGTGTGCAAGTTGTAATTAACCTGAAATGTAATGTTGTTATTCAGGCATATAATACAAAACAGTGTAATTTTGTTATCCAGGGCAGATAATACAAACCCATATGTATCCTGTTCAGATGATCCTATAGGGCCTCTTGATCCCACATCTCAGACAATATTGCCAATATAGCTGAAATATTAGGTTTGTATTTCAACATTTCAATTTCAACATAGATATAGTTAGCATGCCCTTCTTGCTTTTTATTAGTGTCACAAGCCCCATCATTATATGAGCAAAAGTTGCATCCTAAATGAAACAATACCTTTTATTCATGTGAATAGGATATATATCATCATGAAAATGTAGCCATATATCTCTTTGCATTCACGTCATATCATTGCTTGTTAAGGTATATGTATATATCTTCCACTTATATTAAGCACATATGTTTTCTGTCCATGATACACTATTATTATACTATATATCACCATTTGCATGTGCTACAGGGTAAGTACTTGGGAGCTTAATATTGTGATACAAGGGTGCACAATGTTCCACGTAAGTCCCTCTATATTTCAATGCAAATGCTGTATGAAGCTGTAGAGGCATGATGTCAGATGCACAGTGCTAGTTACTGCTATGAACACCCAAACACATTCCCTCTGTGCTTTAGAGCAATTGCCCCTCCACATATATTATGCCACTCAAAAAGCCATATATAGATTACAGAGATGTAAGATGCTTTAACCCTGTCCCTGCCGCCGTTGTAAGGCATACGGCGGAACAAAACTGCTTCCAGCTGGCTACATCAGTATGCCTTACGTCAGTGGCTTTCACCCTTCTGCTTTAGCGACCATGAACTTATATCAGAAGGGTTCTCCTGATGGTCCCCTGTAAATGAATAACTGTCATCAGCGGCTGACAAGCCGCTGATGACAGCTATTCATTCAAATTCACCCTGCCTCGCCGTTGGCCGCTGCAATCTGACAGCTTCTTCTGCCCTCTCCTTTCTGCCTGCTGTCACTCCATTTCTCCTCAGATCCCTGCTGCTTTCCCCTGTGTGTATGGGCAGAGGCAGCGGAGATCCGAGAAGAAACAGAGCGCTGAGGCCGGCAGGGAAGCGGAAGAGAAAGCTGTCCAACTCAGGATGCCGAACGGGGAGGAGATAAAGAGTCGCTGTCATTCCTGTCAAGTATCAGGATGGATAGCGGCTCCGTGCATGGCCAAGTGTTTCAGGATGGCCGAGTAGAGGATCGGTAAATATGTGTAATATTTACTGATCCTTCCTAGGCAAACCATACACTGGAGTGATCGCTAAGCATTCCAGTGTTTGTAAAAAAAAGCTGGGGACATAGTATGTCTCCCCAGTTATGAATGAAGAGGCAGTGCTTACATCACTTCCTGTTCATTCATGAGTTTCTGAATGTAAAGGAGCACTCACTACAGAGGCTTATATCCATCCACTGGGGAGAGTACTATTCCTCCTCAGTTTATGAATGAACAACCTCCGTACTGCTTTATTGTCATTCAGAACAGCTGCAGAAAAAGACAGGGCTTGGCAGCAAAAGGGTTAAACTGTGGGCATGCTTACTGTGCCACACTGGATAATATTTATGTGCCTATTGCAGAGTTCTAATCTGTCAAGGCTCCCTGAAGCCATGCTGGGAGCACATGTTTTCCTCAAACAAGGACTTTCTTAAAGGGTCATAGCAGCATTCAAGCTCCCCATCCATCAATCCATGTTGCCACAGGTGGTTACCACCCTACAGTAGCATCACTGCACTCTGAGTTCCAAACCTGCATTGTTGCTTTCCCTTCAGGTGTAGTTACAGCTTGCCACCCATCATCTCACGGATTATCTGTGCTGTTCTGTTATAGACATACCTCATTTTTATACTCAAAATTATATTTTTGGCCTATATAGACCGCATATCAATAAATTTCCTTTAGGGCAACACTCTGAAATATAATCATAGTAGATAGCACTAACTTACCTTTATAAGATATCATAGGGTAATGT
>NW_017307069.1:704833-710331 GCF_000935625.1 Nanorana parkeri | reverse complement strand
ATGCACAGTGCTAGTTACTGCTATGAACACCCAAACACATTCCCTCTGTGCTTTAGAGCAATTGCCCCTCCACATATATTATGCCACTCAAAAAGCCATATATAGATTACAGAGATGTAAGATGCTTTAACCCTGTCCCTGCCGCCGTTGTAAGGCATACGGCGGAACAAAACTGCTTCCAGCTGGCTACATCAGTATGCCTTACGTCAGTGGCTTTCACCCTTCTGCTTTAGCGACCATGAACTTATATCAGAAGGGTTCTCCTGATGGTCCCCTGTAAATGAATAACTGTCATCAGCGGCTGACAAGCCGCTGATGACAGCTATTCATTCAAATTCACCCTGCCTCGCCGTTGGCCGCTGCAATCTGACAGCTTCTTCTGCCCTCTCCTTTCTGCCTGCTGTCACTCCATTTCTCCTCAGATCCCTGCTGCTTTCCCCTGTGTGTATGGGCAGAGGCAGCGGAGATCCGAGAAGAAACAGAGCGCTGAGGCCGGCAGGGAAGCGGAAGAGAAAGCTGTCCAACTCAGGATGCCGAACGGGGAGGAGATAAAGAGTCGCTGTCATTCCTGTCAAGTATCAGGATGGATAGCGGCTCCGTGCATGGCCAAGTGTTTCAGGATGGCCGAGTAGAGGATCGGTAAATATGTGTAATATTTACTGATCCTTCCTAGGCAAACCATACACTGGAGTGATCGCTAAGCATTCCAGTGTTTGTAAAAAAAAGCTGGGGACATAGTATGTCTCCCCAGTTATGAATGAAGAGGCAGTGCTTACATCACTTCCTGTTCATTCATGAGTTTCTGAATGTAAAGGAGCACTCACTACAGAGGCTTATATCCATCCACTGGGGAGAGTACTATTCCTCCTCAGTTTATGAATGAACAACCTCCGTACTGCTTTATTGTCATTCAGAACAGCTGCAGAAAAAGACAGGGCTTGGCAGCAAAAGGGTTAAACTGTGGGCATGCTTACTGTGCCACACTGGATAATATTTATGTGCCTATTGCAGAGTTCTAATCTGTCAAGGCTCCCTGAAGCCATGCTGGGAGCACATGTTTTCCTCAAACAAGGACTTTCTTAAAGGGTCATAGCAGCATTCAAGCTCCCCATCCATCAATCCATGTTGCCACAGGTGGTTACCACCCTACAGTAGCATCACTGCACTCTGAGTTCCAAACCTGCATTGTTGCTTTCCCTTCAGGTGTAGTTACAGCTTGCCACCCATCATCTCACGGATTATCTGTGCTGTTCTGTTATAGACATACCTCATTTTTATACTCAAAATTATATTTTTGGCCTATATAGACCGCATATCAATAAATTTCCTTTAGGGCAACACTCTGAAATATAATCATAGTAGATAGCACTAACTTACCTTTATAAGATATATTAGATAAACACAGAAAAGAGAAAACCAAAAATATTTTTTACTAAAATGACAAAAAATATGAACAAACAAAAAAAATTCAAAAGGTTTTTAACAGCTGGGGAAAGAAAAAGGATGTTCCCCATTTTTAAAAATAAAAACTGAAATAAATCTTTCACTTGATCTCTGGTTCCTCCAAAAGAGCTTAGCTATTGGATCCATCTGCATTCTCTTTGTAATGAGAGGTTATCCTAATCTCCTCGTTTTGTCTTATGTATCATAACTAGGAAATAAACAAAGTTTCTCTGCTCTACCATTAGGTTTAAACAGCATATGGTGTGCCACTTGAGACCTAAAATTCTAAAACCCCACATCATAGAGGTAGTTCGAAATCCTTTCCTTTACCTTTTTCTTGTCTTTCCGAATTAGGTATGTCATATTCACATAATAAAATAAGGTGCAAACTTTAGAGAAAAAGAAAAAAGAGAAAGGCAGGGGGCTACTTGAAGTACAGATAAGGGGGTAGAGGGTTATAAACGTGAACAAAATTTATGGTTTGACATACATGAAGCAAGCATCTAAATTAGCTATCACTTATATTACCCCTTCTGCCTCAATTTACATAGTGTTCAACTTTAATTACCTGTCCCTTAGGTATAGTCTCCTTAGTGCCTTGCTGGATGTATTAAAACTACATATCTGACATTGGAAAGTGCCTTTATACGTGCAGAGCAATTTTTTGTGGCTGTTGTATTTACTCGTAACCAGTTTATTTTTTAAAGATTTGACTTTCCTGTGTGTTATTTGTGCGCCTTCAGAGATGAACAAAGATAACCTAGGCCTCTCCTTCAAAGTAACACAGTGTTTGGACAAAGTTTTATATAAATTGTTGTGTGTTGCAGTATGTAGTTATTAGTCTCACTTTATTTTCTTCCTGTTTCTTCTTTTTTGAAATGTAGTTTGTTTATTTGGTTTTGCTCTATAATAACTGCATAATATCATGTCTATCTCTAATCGCTCTTTCCTCCCTTTTAAAGTACTCATCTAATGTACAGTTTCTTTGGACTCTCAAGACTCCCATTGTCCATATAGTATAGGTTTTATAAGGGTTGGACGCTATTTGTCTTAAGAATTGTGTTTCCAGCCATTTTTAATGCTGTATTCAGCTTGCCTTGTGTGCCTTTCCTAATTTTCACATCTAAGAATGACAGTTTCACACATCCAGTGTGAATTTGAGATTGTATTTGCTACAATTCAGAGCTGTCATAAATACTTTCCACAAATTCAATGTTGCTTTCTAAAAGATAATTATACACCGGTAATCCATATACCTGTGCCATGATAGAAGACCTGGAAACAAATGGTAAAGGTCTCCCACTTAGCCTCTGGCCATACAGCCTATATCCCAATAAAGTCTTGGGTTGGATTTCCTTTGGATTTTATCAATTTCCTTCTTTTGTTGACTGTGTTTCTGGATCTCAGCTCAGCCAAAGACATCACATTTTGGCCTTTTTTTCTGATTATACAGGCCAGATGATATTGTGTCACATCTCTTCTGATTTGCTTGGCATTGCCAGATGTGGTATAGAGATTGGAAAACCCAATCCTTCTGACTTCATGTTGTGGGTGTATTTTGTGTTCGATTTCCAACCCGGATGTGCTACTGAATGTTGCACCTTTTACAGGGTAAGGAATGTTGTTAGTATGGCTATTCCATTCTACCCTTCCATGGTGGTGTCGCTGTGTCTCTACTTTACTTTTTCTTGTGTGATAAGATCAAATTTTCCCCTCTTTGCCCCACCAGGGCTGGTGAGGGTGGCTGCTCTCTTTTGTGCTATTCTTTTATTATCGATGTTGGGCCAAATTATAGACCAAGGCTTTGGAAAAAATATTCGCCACTGTGGTGAAAAGCCAAAAGTAAATGTGCAATTTACGTTGCATCAAGTTGGCTTCATTTGAAAGAATCCTCTCTTTCAGACATTCAATAAGTAACTTCTGTACTCCATAGTCTGGTCATAAAATGTCTTTTACTTTTCAGTCCTTTATGGAAAACTGTAGAAAGTCTTATTCAAGGGTCAATCTCCTTATCTAGTTTTGTCTGATAAGAAGATGAGGGGAACAACTGGAGGACAAGGGTAGAGGAAAAATACTTAAAATTCATGTTTATGGCAGGAAATCAATGAACTTTTAAAAACATTCTGATTGACCCTTCAGGTTTAAGTGTCAGGCTAGTCATTTATCATTCAAGATAGAATTACCAGGGTTTAGAGGTGAAGGGCAAGGTTTTTGCAATCCACAAGACTTATAGATAATGTAATAATAAAAAAAAAGAGTAAAGATCCTTAAATGTATGTTACCCCTATTTTCTTTTACATAAATGTGTATGTGTTCCCATGGGTGTGTTTGTAACTGTAGCCTGTTCAAGTTTTATTGCTTTGTTTGCTTAGTTTTACCAGGTGGTTCTGACAGTCCATTTTTCTTTCTGCTGCAATCTGACCACGCCAAGCACGGAAGCAGAGTTGCACTGGTGTGGTCAGTTTACATCCTTCAGTTTGCTGATCAGAGTTACAGGATCCTGTGCCAATGCACAGCATGCCTGTAGCGCAGTTGGTAGCTTTGCTGCCCTGCTCTGCCTCAGACATCGTACACAGGAGGTGGTGCTGGGGGAAGCAGCCGATCCTCCTAGCAAGTTTCCACCCCCGTAGATTGAGTGAATAGAGGTCATTGACTGAATAGCGGTTTATTTACAAGGTATTTGGTGGTATTTTTTATTACGAACAAAGTGATTACTGTTTGTGACAATGGAGTATAGTACATGGATTTGGTTCAGTAGCATTCACATACACTTTAAAGAGTCCAAGTTGATAATGAAGATGTGCAAAGCTACACTAGATGCCCTTTGTCCTTGGGATAAGCAATCTAATCTGTGTTTTTTTGCAAGACCAGTGACCAGGCTACAAAGACATACATTTTGGACTTTTTAAAAATTCAATCCAGCTTAGTAAAGGTCCAGGTTGGAGCTGAAGTCGGGGTTCCAAAGACAGACTGAGTCCAAGAATATGCCCCCTGTGACAAAGAAGGTTTGTTTCATATTCTGACTCAGATTGTTGTATTAGCGATTTATCCCTTGCTGAGACCTCTATGCCTGGCCTGTATAAGCAGATATAATCACTGCGGACAATCCTTATCAGATAGCTGAACTCACCAAATACCTTTTCATCCATGAAGGTGCTTTATTTGAATGCAGCAGGGTTACAACAGACAATAGGATACAGCAGATGAATGAATGGATGGTATTTGAAGGTCGGAGATAGTAATGTTTCCAAGCATGCAATGCAGATTAACATGTGGTCTTGTTACTGTCAGCCATGACACTAGACTAGTGGAGAAGAAGGGTGATACATAACGCACAGGGGAAATACATCATAGCTGGGAGGGAACACAGATAAACCAGAATGACCACAAGATGTCAGTATATGAATTAGCCATATAATATCAATGAGCAAATGGCTTAAGGTAAATAAACTATATACATTCTCATTTCACATTAATGTGAATACCAACTATGACCATGAATTGTCACAATTTATACAACTATTGTGGCAGCACATTTCATATTAACATTGTTGTGTCTGCTTTTAATCTCTTATGTTTGTGTTTACAGTTAAAGTCTACCTAAACCCAACAACATTTTTATAGATTGCAGATAAATTCTTAGATTGGATAGATTGCAGATAAGTTCTTAGATGTGGTGACTGCATTATTTTTCACTTTTCAGGCTTTTATAGAACACCTCCCCTTCCCCATGTCTTCATAACATAGAGGTGAGGTGTTATGTATCCCACAGAGATAGCTGGGAACAATGCTAACTGGTAAGAGCCAGTAGAGGCAGTGAGCACATGAACTTATCAGCTCACAGAATTTATGGCATTATGAACAGGTATTTTTTTTAAACTAACAAACAGATATACCATTAAAAACATTATATTATATTTAGCAGACCAAAGGAGCCAAGACAATTTAATTGTTAGGGTTTAACATATACTTTAAAACAATGTAAAAAGGACAGTCATCCCAACCCTTGCAGTTTGAAATCACCTTTTGGCTTCTTACCTACCCCTACCCCTCCC
>NW_017307069.1:695754-704398 GCF_000935625.1 Nanorana parkeri | reverse complement strand
GTAAGGAAATAATAAATGCCATTAATTTACAATATATAATCAATTTACTATATTGTTTGTGTTACTTGTGTCAGCTGCAAATTAGAATGCTGCACTGGAAGATGAAGTTGTCTTTGTGCGGTCATATAATTAAGTGCTCTAATTTTCCAAAATGGTCAATAAGCAATAAAGAGAGCGCTAAGGACAAGGTCATCTCTGGCAAAGGTGTGATGTCAATTGCTGGTTTGTCGTTAACTTAATTCACATCAGACAGGATGGGCCTGAGGGTGCAGGCTGAGTCTTTCAGCAGTGACGAGGTTAACTAGCTATTCCTCCTGAGGGCAAAATCATTTTAATTGCCAAGTAGGGTTTTAGTGGAATTAGAAAATGACATGAAAGGGTATTCTGCAGACTTTGATTCTCTCGCATTCATTTTGCTATATTAAACAAGAAAGCCTTGAAAATATTTACAATCGAGGTGTACCTTGATGGCTGTTTTACACCTGCCCTGCAGCATATCCTATCAGTAATGTGAAGTGTGTCAAAGCAGCGATCAATAATTATGATAACTACTTTAACGGTATTGCAGATTTAAAGCACTAATAAACCTCAGTCTCAGGTTCACATATAAAAGCATCTATAAATGACATTAAACTGAAGCTCCAGTTTAGCTAGGAGAAACAATCCCTTTCATTTAAACTATATGCAATGCAAGTATTTTGGCAAACTTTACTGCAGAGCCATACCTGTATCTCTTCTGTACACATTGATGTAGGCATTGCCAGCCTTTTCTAAAACGGACTGCTTGGTGGGAAGGTCTACCTTTGCAGACTTCAGGTACAGTCTAAGGTAAAGACTGACGATATTTCATGAGCAATGAAATGCCTTTTGCAGGGGATGCCTTTTATTTGACTTCAAGCTCTGCAGATGTTTGGGGGGGAAAAAAGAAGCAAGTCAATCATATGAGTAGGGGACTGGGATCATTCTTATACACAAAGTCTATCTAACAAGAAGGTTTGCGTTCAACCTTCTTGGCATCACAACATAAGTTAAGTTTAAAAAAAAAATGTAAACTTTCAACATGATTTTTAAATACATTTAACATGAGCTTGACTGCACACTGCTTATCAGCACTATGTTTCTTAATGTCTCATCACATGCAGTTATTTTTTTTACCACTGGTACATAACACCTGCTACATGTTTTTTATCAACATATTACTTTTCATTGATATTTCCTTGGTTCAGTTTTGTCCCCAATTTATTTATACTTTGTTTAAGGTTATAAGAAGGTTAATATATTGTGATTTTTATTAGGGGTTTATTGCCTTTGTTAATAGTAATATAGTAATATAGTATTAAAGGGGTATACCACACATTCAGAATTGGGTTTTTCTGTGAGTAGCATTCTAAGCTAGTTTGTAATGGTGTGATGGATTAGGAATGGGGGATACATATTTCAAAAATGTTATTCTTAAACTTCTTGCAGGCCAAATTAATATTTTAAGGGTATAGGACACCATCTGGCTTGAAGAAACATAAAACCTGTTTGTGACATGGAGACTAAGGCTAGGGCTTCACTGGCAGTTTTAGGCCCCATGCATTCAGTCACAATGAAATTACTGATCATCTTGCTGGCAGACAGATCCGGTGTGAAATAAATGCATGAAATGGTCCATAAAGTGCTTGAGTTTACACCCGTATAGACACGTAAAGGTCCATACAGCGTTTACTTGTAGTGAAATACACTTCCATTCCATTAAATATACATGTGTAAGGGCTCATGCACATGGCCAAAAAAAAAGCTGCATTTTTACCAGTACAGTGTTTTTATTTGTAGGGATCTGTACACAGTTCTATGGGCCCATCCACACAGCACATAAAGATCAGGAAACCTGTGCTGTGTTCAGATTTGTTAAATCAAAATATAAACATTTGGATCCGTGGTCACAACATAATACCTGTGGAATAGAAGTGTGATCATCATGTAATGAAGTATTCTTTATTGTTGCATCATTGGTGGCTGATAAATAAAAAACAAGATAAAAAGGCAGCCTGTGCCTCCCTACAGTTTTGTTAGCCTTGGTTTAGGTCCATGTGGTCTTTTCATAGATCCAGGCTTGGTCATGTAGAGGGAATGGCATAGTTTGACTTTGGCAACCAAGGCACGCCTGCTTATCCCAACAATTTTGGAAATAATGCTAAGTAAGTTGGATTTCCTTTTGTAAGAAAACGTATTTGGTTTTTGTTTAAGCAGGATTTCTTTAAGTCTTTTCATTCCTAATGCATTTAGAAAAAGGACTGATATGCTCTTCCGCCTGGGGGAATAGAATTAAAATCCTTTTTTTTTTTTACTTTATTCTTTCACAATCATAAATCTCTATATGAAATGTATTACATATTACAGGTTGAAAGGAATGCATGTACCACAGATTTCTCTGCATCGGCTTTGTTTCCTCTTTTGATGTGGTGCCGTGCTGGGTCTCACCAGCAGGTTTTTTAATGAAGAAGAAAGCGATAAATGAAAAACGGAAAATAACTTATCACAATCCGTTTGCATTGCAACGTTAATCTCCAACGCTAATCTCATCTTTAGTTTCTTATCAGGGTGAAAAAAAAATAATGCATCAATTCTGTTCATCTTAATGTATCCATAAATCATTTGGTAGAGCCGGCTGGGGTTTTCTATAAGAGAAAAGTGCTTGAGGAAATGCATTCACTTTGAGCTGTTGTGTAGAACTGCAGATGATTTATAGTATCTATACTATTGTACATTTATCCTTTTGGGTCACCCAAAGTTTTATACTTGTCCAAGGTCCTGTGAGATCCACGTTGTGTGGCCCATGATGAGATAAACAACCACCTATACCAACTTTTTGGATGACCAAGTGAAAGATGGTTGCTCCATAGGAATCAATTAGGTTTTTCCATACATGCTTAAAAGACGCAAGGGGCCAGCTGGAGAGTTTGTGAAGGAAGTTCAGCTCCAGTTTGCTTGATGAAATCATGGATATGGCTGATAAATGGAACCATGGCTGCAGTTGACTGGATGAAACAAAGGATACAGTTTGTTGTATGGAACCACTGATGCAGGTGACTGGATGGAACCATTGATGCAGGTGGCTAGATGGAACCGTTGATGCGGGTGGCTGGATGGAACCATGGATACGGCTAGATAAGTGGAAACATGGCTGCCGTTGACTTGATGGAATCATGAATGCAGTTGGCTGGATAGAACGTTGGATGGAGTTGGTTGGATGGAGCCATTGATGTAGGTGGATGGATGGAGCCATGGATGCTATTGACTGGATGGAACTATGAATAGAACCATGGATGCAATGAATTAGATGGTACTGCAGAAGCTATTGGCTGAATGGAACTATTGATGCCATTAGCTGGATGGAACCATTGATGATGTTTTCTGGGTGGAACGGTGCTACAATAGGCTGGGAGGAACCATGCTGCAGTAGGCTAGGTAGAACCATGGTTGCAACTGGCTGGGTGAAACCATGGTTGCAAATGGCTGCATGGAATTGTAAATGCAGTTAGCTGGATGAAACCATGTATGCAGTTAGTCAAATGGAACTATGGATGCTGTTGCCTAGATGGAGCCACGAATTGTGTTGTCTAGGTGGAACCAAGGATGATGTTGGATGAGTGAAAATGTGGTTGCCGTTAGTTGGGTGGAATCATAATTGCAGTTCACTGGGTTGAACCATGGCTGCACTTGGCTGGGTGGACCCATGGCTGGAATTGGATGAATAGAACCATGGCTTCAGTTGGATGGAACCATGGCTTGATTGAATCATGGATACAGCTGGATGAATAGAACCATGACTGCAGTTGGCTGGATGGAATATATTTGATGGAACTATGGATGGAACCATAGATGCTATTGACTGGATGAAACTGCTGTTGCTACTGGCTGGATGGAGTTCTGAATTTCTTGAACTGAATGGAACCATGGATGACGATGGCTAGGTGAAAGAATGTTACAGCAGGCTGGGTGGAATCATGGTTGCAATTGGCAGACTGAAACCATGGTTAAAAGTTGCTGGATGGAACAATGTCTTAATTTGGCTGGATGGAACCATGGCTGCAGTTGGCTGGATGGAACCATGGATATTGTTGACTGGATGCAGCCACAAATTCTGTTTGCTGGGTGGAACCATGGATAACATTGGCTTGATAGAACCATGGATGATGGTGGCTGGGTGGAAGCATGCTGCAGAAGGCTGTGTAGAACCATGTTTGCAAATGGCTGGGTGGAACCATGGGTGCAGTTGGCTAGGTAGAACTATGGCTTCAGTTGGATGGGTGGAACCATCGGTTCGGTTGGATGGGTGGAACAGTGGTTGAAATTGTTTAGGAGGAAGCATAGTTGAAGTTGACTGGGTGGAACCATGCCTGCAGTTGGCTGGGTGTATACATGGCTGTAGTTGGCTGGGTAAATCCATGGAACTGGTCTCCTACACTTTCTCTCAGATTTAAAGCCATTTGGAAAATAAGGATTCCATCAATATCATTAATGCAGCTAGCAGTGCAGCCAGCAACATGGGGTGAGTGCTATGAAAAAAATGAAAGCCCCTCAGTGGATAGACAGTGTCCTTTGTTTAAGGTTAATTGCAACATTTTCAATTTTTGTCTGTGTTCTGCCCTTTAGGGAGCAATGACTAACTATTGCAGCCTTGTTCATATTAAGCTTACTAGTGATAAATGTGTTTATTATAATCATATGAAGCTTTCTTGTCCCATTCAATCATCTCCTGGTGTCCAAAGCAAAGGACGTATTGGCATTGTGTCATCTTTCATTAGTCCCTATGAATTTTGCAGTGGACAGCACTAAACATGTAATGTGTAAAGCTATGTGACTTTTATCATAGATTTTGTTATTTAACATTCTTCTACATTGTAATATCCAACATATTTTGTGTTCTGCACCAAGCTATGTCTAAGTACTTTTTGAAGAATGTTACCTCTTTTGTAGTTACGAGTATGGATTTTGCAATATGTGCAATATGCATCGTTATACGCATGGAAATGTGATTAATGTAAAAAAAGAAAAAAAATTATGTCAAACATTAATCACAGCTGATATCTTATTGATTTCCCTATACTGCTAGCTTCATAGCAAAACCTAAGGTTTTCTAAACTAAGTATAATAATATTGGCTTTTGGGGAATATGCAAACTGTTGTATTATTTTTGGGATTATTATTATTGATTTGTAAAGCACCGTCATCATCAACATCTTTAAAGTGTAGGTTAGGGATTAAGCTTAACCCCCACTAATGGTGCATGTTACATACTATTGTGCCTGTCAGATCCCAACACCAATATATTAGGGGTGTGTTCGAAACTGCATTATACGCCTTTGTATAGAAAATGTCTACATATGTGGAACTAGAACAGGCTTAACACTGGGCAGTTGTTAATTGTTTTGGTCTCCCAAAGTGTGCATTTATCTGCACTTGCCCCCGATCTCTAACCTGCCCTCTTTTATGCTCCTCCAGACTGTTTATCTTCAGTCATTAGCATCTTTAGCTTAGGTTGTAAAGAGTCTTCTTGGGAACTTTCTTATCATCTGTGACATTTTCTTCCCCATCTTCTTACACATGCCATGACTCTACTATATTCAACGTTTAAAAATTCACCTTCCAAAATTACCTGCCTTTCTTTTGCTTTCCCCTGAACACAATGCAACCATTTCCTTTTACCTTTAACAGTTGCTATATCCCAGAAATGCTGTGACCAAAGTTAAGACCGTCGATATATCCTGCATGATTTCATAATGTGTTAATGCCATCTGTAGAGGATCTTCTGAAGTCTCTTGAGGCTTTTGGCCTAAAAGGAAAGGAAAAAAACCAGTATTTGGACCATGGACAAACAGATTTTAGAGAGGTGCTGTGAATGTTCAATTTTGTACATGCTTCCAGTTGAAAGAAAAACAAGCTTAATAATGGAAAACCAGAAAAAACATATAAACAGCGCTCTCGGATGGGCAAAGAGTTAGCTTGGAGGCGTGTATGCAGCACTGGGAAACAGGAGGAGAACCTGTGAATGCAAATGATCAAGAAACCAAGAAAGGGCGCAGAGAACACTGGCTAGCTAACGAAGTTATAATGAAGACTAAAGGTGGTGGCACTTACGCGTGATTGCCAGGATCTGGAGATGGACGGCCGGTATGGAGGATCGGGGCACTCGTGGTGTGGTTCCGACTGTAGTCGATGTGCTGATCCGAGAGGTACATCCACAGGAGAGTGTAGACAAGAAGAGGGGACTTCGTCCGAAGTGCCGTTGGGGGTCTGTGCGGTGTGGAGGAGAGGCAGGGAGATCGCTGTGGTGTCGGCAATGGACAGCGGGCAATGGACAGGGCTGTAGCAGCCACAGCTGTATGTGTCAGCGGGCGGTCACTGCCAGGTCTGCTGGGGACAGTGTACGGAAGCAGCTGACAGATGCCGAAAGTCGAATCAAATGGTGAGATGGAGAGGGATCAAATCGGACAGGATCCGGGCAATGGATAGGGCTGTGGCAGCAGTGGCTGTGTGTGTCAGCGACCGGTCACTGTCAGGTCTGCTGGGGACGGTGTACGGAAGCAGCTGTCAGATGCCGAAGATCGAGTTAATGGTGAGATGGAGAGGGATCAAAGCAGACAAGAGCGACGCGTTTCGAGGTATTACCTCTTTTTCAAGCTCAGGTAAAATGAGATGATGGCGGGAATACGCCGGGTTTAAAAAGTGACAGATGGGCGGAGCTAGTGGTGGTAAGCGGCAATCCCGCGGTTTGAAATTGAGAACGGAGTGGTTGGAACCTGGCATATATTTAATAGCTTGATGTGCATAAAAGCCATAGGAGACTGATATGTAGGGAAAGGGGCAGTGGGAAGGAGTTGCTGGTGTTAGACGAGGACGAGAGGAGCCATTGGGCAATAAAAGTACTAAAGGTCGTATTCGGATAAAAAACTACTACTAGATAGTTAAATGAAGGTTTTTTGGTAAAAACAGGACCTTGGTTGGAGGGCTATTATGTGGGAAATGTCTGTATTAAAATTGTCTTTATTGGGAGCACTAAAAATGTTATAACTTCTCCTTTACTACATTTTTAGTGCTCCCAAAATACCATTCCACTTAACTATCTACTATCTGCCACCACCTTTAGTCTTCATTATAACTTCGTTAGCTAGCCAGTGTTCTCTGCGCCCTTTCTTGGTTTCTTGATCACAAGCTTAATAATGGGGACTTCACAGTAGCTCAAACCATAGAAATACAGAAAAAAGTGTCAGACCAAAAACAGATGAAATAGTCCAAGGTAAACAGTCATCATACCACTCAACAGCTGATAATATTTAAGAAAAGAGTGACCACACAGATCCGTATTAGTTGCTAAAATTAAACTCTTCTGTTGGATTAACTGTGTAAAAGCTGCTGAACAGCAATAATTAATGCTGATCAGCAGCTATTACACCTTTAATCCAATAGAGGAGTTTCATATTAAACTCTATTATATCGTAATATAGATCTGTTTCCTCTCAATCCATTTAAGTTTTAGCAGTTGTTGAGCCCTGTGAAAGGGGAAGTGGTTTGGCCCTTAAAACGTGTAGTCTGTTTTAATATCACCTATTTACCAATAAATAAAGTTACACTATGAACAGACTGTTAGTGCTGTACCTTTAAGGACAGTTGATGACATTGATAATCCTTTATGAGGACAATAGGCTGTCTTCTGCAAGAGTCCAGCTAAGTTAGTAATATTGTGAGCATGCATGCTTGTGAATACTTGTTAGATATGTGCTTCTATGTTAAAGAAGAACTGTACCCTTATCTTTAAAATGACAACAAAGTCACCTTTAGTAATGGTTAGTAAAATCAATCTACAAACAGATTCGTATAGATAATTGCTGACTTTTTATTCTTCACCTACCTTAATGTGGCATTTGATTGACTGATTTTTTTTATTTATATATTTCATTTCCATGTAATGCATCTGACCAGTTCTATAGCCAACTTCTCCTTTTTATTGTGTGTATTTCATATGAGCTTCACAGTCTGTTCCTAGAATGACTGACTGACTGGGTTCAACTATGTAATATGTGAGCTTTTTTAAAAAGAAGGGGCACCAAAATTAATAGTCACTATATAAAGAATTAATGCAGAACTGTATCCACATTGTACTCATACACTCTGTGCATTCTCTATATGCGCTGTTCCTTTTAATAAAACAATTGCACAGTCAGCACAACATGGAAATAATACTTTCACAGCATGATCTAAGCCCTTGACCCATGAAGACTGTGATTAAAAAGGCCTTATTTGCTATATATGTTTTTAACCAGAATACCCTTTGTAAGACACAAATTATAGAAGGTGAACAAACTGCTTATTAAAGCGAGACAAAGACAGGCAGAATGTTTTTTTTTATTTTTTTTTCCCCTTAAAGGTTAAGATGTAGAAAGAAACCTCAGTGCATCCTAAAAGTTATTAACATTGCACTAGAATTCACCAAGTGTGATATTTTCAAAGGCCATTGTAACCTTTTCAAACCTCCAGGATTCTGAAGAGTATGTCGTCATTTATTTCCACCAAAACGTGTGTATATTTTTGTGTGTTTGTAATATGTGTGTGTGTGTGTGTGTGTGTGTGTGTGTGTGTGTGTGTGTGTGTATGTATA
>NW_017307069.1:677528-695708 GCF_000935625.1 Nanorana parkeri | reverse complement strand
TATATATATATATATATATATATATATATTCTCCTTCCATAATATATAATGGAGATCATCTTCAGTGATTGGAGGGAATTTTCCTCTTGTCTAAAGGACACTGGCAAGGCTGCTGAATGGAGAAAGGGTTCTGGTGAGGCAGTCAAAGGAAGAAAACCTGCTCTCTGGAACTGTGAGACAACTAGTTCTTACCATGTGACCAAGATGTAAGTCAGTTCCCCCGGGGTAGCTGAGAGATGAGAGAAGAAGGTCATGAAAGACTGTGTTAAGTGGATGAAGTGTGCACATCCTGACCTCATACTATAAAGAGAAGTTAGCAAGTGTACCTGTTGTTTTTGAATTTGTGATAAAAGTGTAGCACCTGTATTGTAAAGGTAATGGAATACACTTGTTGTTGCCACTGTTCATAATGCAAGACAAATGGTTTAGCTGAAGCTATTTTGCCTGCTCTACTGAAATAGAACCTTTACAGTTTGAAGAGTTGATGTTCTGCAAGAAACCCTTTTTATGTTTACTCCAACAATATTATTATTATATGTGTTTATTGATTCTGCGCTGTATGGGTGAAACAAAAGTGCTCTGTCTTAAACTAAACTAAGTGATTAAATAAGAAGGCTGCGGCAATAGGGACCAACAAAGGTCAAATCGTATATGTTTTCAATATATGCAGCGCCAACGAAAAATGGTGGATAAATTGAGTGAATGTGGTTAAGACAATATACTGCAAACAATAAACAATAAATGATGTACTGAAATTGTGTTAATCCGTGAATCAATCAAACGTAATAAAAATGTGGAAATATACAACAAATGTACATTTATACATATCAAATAAATTGAAAAAGTTTTTTTAAGACAAGTGCTGTGTACTTCTTTTTTCAAACACCATGGGTGCAATAAGGTGTTCCAAGTGTGGAAAGTTAATAAATTCAAAAAAAGAGTTTATAAATTCAAAGAAACAGAAAAATGTTCCGTGATAATTGTTGGGGATGCGGGCTAATGCCGTACGTCTCCCCTCGGGGTGTGTACTCACCACAATGTAGTGGCTGTAGTAAGCAGCCTGAAACACTTTGAAGGAAACAGATTTTCCCAGAGCCCTGACGTCCTCGCGTAACTCTCAACGGTCCCCAGCCAGCAGACGGTTTGTCTCCAAAATCATATAAGAAAAGAGCCTCTCATTGCGTAGCAATTTCAAAAAGGATTTTATTTGAATCAAGTAAAAGCAGGACAACGAAATCCAAAAAAATATTCCGATCGGCAGACAGGATACTCTGTAAACTCCTGTTTCTGGTGTAGCATAACGTTAGGCCCGCCCCTACGCGTTTCATCTTACTGATGTCCTCAGGGGTTTAGCAGGTCCCAGGTTGACCTGCTAAACCCCTGAGGACGTCAGTAAGACGAAACACGTAGGGGCGGGCCTAACAATTATCACTTACAATTATCAATTATTTTGCAGCTCGCAGTATACTGCGGCGTCTCAGTATACCGCGAGCTACAGCTCGCGGTATACTGAACCTAGGATGACGGGAGGATGCTAGTTTGTGTCCTCCCGTTACCCTAAGGAGAACTATGGGGAAAAGCCTTAATCCCATAGTTCTCCTTTAAGCCCGCATAGGTTGAGCTTCTCTTGCAGCCTTGGACACTGTTCAAATTGTTGGTTTTCTTAGATCAATGGGTGATATGTACAGTTTTGGGTATGCAACTATATGTGCTCTCATGGTATATGAAAGCATGGGGTGCAATGGGTTGTAAAACTAAGTAAATATTTTTAATACAGAATTATAGTTTTAAGATTGTTATATATTTGTAGGTTGTCTCAGGAGATATTGTACCCCTTTCTCATAAACCTTGCCCACCACTAGTGTAGTGTTGGGTTATAGAAAGAAGGGGAATTAAATGCTGGGATATAATGAAGCATCCATCCTAAATTGTGGGAAGGGGCTTTTTACTTTGGTATTTTTTGCCTTTGGTAAAAGAGCACCTTGTCCTGGCACTGCAGGAGACAGTGAATGACGTTGACATACATGAACAGATTTAACCTTGGTATTCCAAAACTCCAAACATCTGCAGTGCTATATTTTTCACAGAAACTTGTATAGTTTTCTCCTCTATACTATATAAGTTTGTGTATTTGTATTTTTTACAATTATATTTTTTGACCATGCTGATTCCTATTCAGAATTTATGAATATTAGTTTGTGTGTTTGGAATATCTTTGTACAGAAATCTTGATAAAATATGGAAGGTTTGGACTGTGCGCCAACAACTGAAGACCTCTGATGATCCCGGAGGATGATTGTCTATAAACAAATGAAAAAGGTTATGCACACAGGACAGTAGGTTAAGATAAAATGGACTTTGCTAATTGAGATAATAAATCACAATTACTAGGCACAAGCAATAGGAACAACAGACGGTCACACACCCAGTAGTTTGGTTCTGTTGGTACAGTTAATCATTTTAATATGAGATCTGAAGCTATAGAGTGCCTAAATGGATGTTTACTTTGTAAAGCTTGGTCATATCTGATGCTTCTATGGAAGAAAGGATAACATATAGATCTTTGAATTCATGCCATTTAAAATGCCCTTTTTATGGCCGTTTCTTGATCATTATGTTTTTTTTAATCTAGGTTATATATCAGTGCCTGGCTAAACCTCCCATTGGCTGTGGTCATTGTTGAAAGTTGAGTGCCATAATTCAAAAAAAGATAAACACTCCTACAAAATTATAATGAGGTGGTATGTACCTCTTATATATGTTATCCCAGGCATTCCTTGCAGCAACGTAGGGGACATAAAGCACATATGAAGAGTATGTTCACCGATACATGATTTTTGGATCAAAGTTTTTCAGGGTTTACCAGAGATTTTCATCTAACCATAGCCCTGGAGCTGCAGCTACCTGTACTGGCTGGTCCTTGCACTGTTCAGTTTAAATCACAAAAAGGTATTTTGTTGCGCATATTAATTGCTGTCAGATAGGCCATGCCTTACGTTTGCTCAAAGCTGCTTTAGGTTGCATAAGCAAGGATCTTTTATTTTTACATGAAGAGTGGATCAGGTACATATTATGAAAAACTGGACGCTATAGACTGGGATGATAAATAGGCAGATAAGGCACATAAATATGGTAAAGCCTTAGGATGGTGGAGATTGCACCTTTCACTCTACTAGAGCTGCAACAGTTAATCGATTTAGTCAACTAAAATCGACGATTGAAAACGTTGGCAACGTTTTCGATCGTTGATTCATCGGCTATCGATTGCTTAGCCTGTTCGGGGCTCCATAGGCGGCCTGAGTCACACGTCACACGCTGCGCCCGACGTGCCCACCGCACAGGCTGCAGCCCGTCTCCTAGCCGTGAGCTCCCTCACCCGCCGTGAGCTCCCTCACCTGCCGCTGGCCTGCAAACAATTGAGGGCCCACCTTCTGAAAGTAAGTCAGGAGTGGACTACACTAGAAATGTAACTGTAGTGATCTGAATATAATTACATCAGCTTATTTTAATAATGAGCACTTTTCAATTTAGTCAGAATCTCTCAAGGAAACCTCTTGTTATTGAAAATGGAGGGCCCTTTTCAATAACAAGAGGTTTCCTTGAGAGATTCTGACTAAATTGAAAAGTGCTCACTATGAAAATAAGCTGATCCTTTTTTTTTTATTCTTATCCAATTAACCGATTAATCAAACTTAATAATCGGCTAACTAATCGGTTATGAAAATAATCGTTAGCTGCAGCCCTACACTCTACGTTATTTGCCTCTGCACCTATGCATTTTGAGTTTTCCATAGTTAAAAGCAGACTGCTTCCAGGTTTTTCAGGCCAGACAGCCCACTCCTGCTACACTTTGGATAATTCATGTATATTTAGAGGTTTCTGGAAAACACATTGAGGTCTAGAAATAAAATAATCTGGCCTTAATTTAATAGTCAGTGCATCACTGCATAGTCCATTTTTTAGATTGGGATGTTGCACATACATAGTTTGGTTTGGCATGGTTATACTATTTATGCCTTTAGCACTATTACGCCTTATCCCAGCTCTGTGTGGCCATGCTCACAAACCACTACCTTGTGCCACTTTTTCCCACAGGCAGTTAGGATATTACCCTGAAAATTTGTCTTAATCAGTGTCATTACTTGACATTGATTAAGATTTGCCCACTTCTATAAATCTGTTATTTGTTAGTTTTCTTCTAATGAGGCACACTTATTGATGTTCTATGATTTAGCAATACCTTTTATAAGAATTTAATTAGGTGGTAGTTCAATTTAGCATGCATGTGTTCTTATTAACGTGGGTGTGAATCAGTCAAGTCATGAAGCTTAGGGGGCCTGTGACACATTGCTCTCTGAAGCATGTTAGCACTTCTATTTGTAATAATAGTAAGGTGTAATATTGTGGATGAGTGGGTTATTTAAGTAATGCTGACTCGGTGCTGCCAAACCTGTCACCTTCTATTACTTAAAAAGGTAGTTCTGAGCTTCTGTAAAAGTAGCAGCTTAGCATGATACCAATTACATGTACATGTTCTTTAGAATTTTAAAACATGGAAAACAAATAAAATAATTTTTCTAGAGTGCTTAAACCAGACATACGCTTGAGATGCCATTGGGCCTTGTTAAATGTAGGACCACACCAGATATTTACAGGATCACCTTTTGTGATGGACTGGTCAAATATGACTGGTCAAGTCAGTGCAATAAATTGGGATAATTCCTGTTGCATAGAGGGTACTAGATATACTGCATTTTATCAGGTGGCCAGAAGGAACATGCCTAACTTTAGGCACAAATTCTGCCCAACTGGACTTCTCCATTTTGTCATGTGTATGTAAAGGGAATCAACATTTTTAATATATTTTATTTAGGTTTTGTACTTGTCTGGCGACGGCAACCCTCCAATGCTGCAGTGCCGTCCGTCCGTTTTTTTACAACGGGCAGACGGCAAGTGGTTAAAGAAATGTATTGGAGATGGTTGTAGGAAAATAATTGAAGTATTGGGTTATGTGTAGAAATGAGGAGGAGGTAGAGGTGAGTTTGGAGGCGGTATAGTGGATGGGAGCAAGAGGGGAGAAGGAGGAAAAAGAAAAGAAAGAGATATGGGAGAGAAGAAAAGGCAAACAAGGGGGAGAGGAAGTTGAGATGGGGGTTTATTCTGCTTGTATGAACACCTCCAAGGTATTCTTCTTAGAAGGGGTTAGGTTTGTGTGGGTTCCAGGAATGCTGGAATAACCTCTAAGTTAGTATGTGTTTTGGGTTTCATTATAAGTAATAATTTAGGCAGAACCAGGTAATTCCTGTATTTTTATGTAAATGAATTGGCATGATTTGCTGCCTGTATGTCGATGCCTGGGTCAGCTCAGGCACCATTGTGTTATGGTTTAGGGGCAAGAGGGTGTGCCTAGTCTCTGGTGCTGGGAAAAACGTCCCCTGCAATGTGCAAATTCCATTGCAATGTGAATTACCTATTTGATTGCCAATTGATGTTTGCATTTTTAAAAACATTGTGAAACATCTCTTGTCTAACATTGTATAGATATTATATGTGCAGATACATACAGTATTTGAGTTTATGTAGTAAATTGGCACAAAGAACCATGGGGATTGATTGCCTAAAGGCAAATCGGCTGTTCACTTTGCAAGGGAATTTGCACTTTGCAGGGAAGATTCCCTTAGCTTAGTGAATGAGGTGAAGTTCTTCTGACTTCCATCATCCAATCATGTTCAAGCAAGAATACTGTTTTTTTTAAATTTACTTGTACATCATTGGGTATTCTTTGCAAAGTGAAATATCGCCACATTCATCAAGCGAAGGGAAACTTCCCCTGCAATGTGCAAATTCCCTTGCAATGTGAATCACCTATTTTCCTTTAGTAAATCAACCCCATGGTGTCCAGTAATTGATGACAGTGCATCGGAAATCCCCTTACTAAGTGGTCCACTCTCAGCAACTCAAATAAGCAGACAGTTTGCTACTTCTACTTGTGTTGTGTTATTAAATAAGCCCATTTTGTTTTACTTATTATTTTGTACTTGGAGTCACTAACATGATCAGAGACCAGCTTAATCATAGTAATTATCTAAATGTCAAATCAAATTGCCAGAAGGGTTAAACTGGGAATTTGAGAGCACACAGAGAGGAAACTAAACAAGCGACTTGGCATTGCTACCAATTTGCTATCTCTTCTGGCTGAGGTTTTACGGGCATCCAGTTACAGCCCTGTGTGGAGAAACAGAGGTTTAGTGTTTGATAGCGATCAGATTCGGAGAGAGGCTGAGCACCGACCATCTGACATGACATCAAAACTATCACTTTCCTGCATTCTTCTCCTGTGACAAGGTTACTGAGTGACTGACAAGGATACCAGTAACAGTACAGGAACATTTCAGCACAATTCTGGCAAAGAGTTAAATATGTCTGCTGGAAGGAATAACAGCCCCTCTTGCCATCACTCCCAGAGATGGACAGGCCAGGGTACTTTTGGGTCATTTTTAAATATCACAGTTTGTGACTGGTGACATTTTGCATCCATGGTTGTTGTTTCCTCAGGTCACCTTCATAAAGGTGCATTGTGGCAAGTACATTTCCTTCCATCGCTGCAAGAAAATGTGGACATGATTTCACCATTTATTAAATGTTTTAAGACTCGTATTTGACAGGATTTTTTTTTCAACTCGCATCTTTCTTTTAGCACATACAAATGGAAACATGTACAAAACCACAGTTTATTCTCTTTTAATAAAATACTGCCCATCTAAAATATGTGCATTACTAGATAGGATTTAGAAAACCTTAATAAACAACTTATTAAAGGTAGGTATCAAATACCCAGGGGCTGATGCGTAAAAAGAATGTCATCCGCCACTACATGGAGCTAAGGAGCATAAGAAATTCCTAATCTTCATGGCTCCATCTAGTGATGGGAATGCCGTGTGAACAGCATTCGCCCAGCTTTAGACGTTTATACATCAGCTCCTCTGTGTTCTGTGCATTATATTTCTCTCATTCATTTACATTTCTGAACAACTGGCAGGCAGCAAGTTATTGGTGGTGTATGAATCGCAGCATTCCAGGTTCTCTCACCAGTGGCAGGCTAAGCAATCCAGAATTTGTCATTTCTTAATAGTCACTCGTGTTTGGTTTTGAACATGACCCCAGACTACATAAGATACATTTCAGCATGCTTATTTATCAAATTATTTAGGATCTAATGAATTGTACCTTTGTGGGCTTTATGACTGTTGAAACATTACTGGCTCTGGTTGCCATAGTAACCTCTGGTTCAGGGGCAAAGGTCGCCATGCTTTTCATTCTCCACATAGTCAGGAAAAGAAAGATGGCTATTAAAAATGTAAGTATTCCTTACCCCCAAACCATTAGGCTTCCACTGACTTATAGACTTGTACATTGACAGTTATAAGATATAATGATGGGGCACGGAATCTAAATTACCTCTGAGAAAGGCAAACATGTTGACACCTTCTGCTACTGTGACAAAAGCTTACAGCAGAGAGGACTGAAACATTTTTGTTGTTTTTATAGCTCTTTATAAATAACACCATAGTTATGCATTTTACTAATCCATATTTGGAATTAGGAAACATGATTCTTTCCAGGACCCAGTAGAGCAGAGGTAGGCAATCTTCGACCCTCCAGCTATGGTTGTGAGAATGTTGCAATGCCTCATGGGATTTGTAGTTGTCCAACCCTGCAATAGACATTGAATACAGCTTCCTCACCAAGACATGCCCTTGATTCCATAATAACCACAACTTTACTCTAAATCTAGTGGAGGCTCATGTTCTGATGTTCAGGGATGTTCTGATGTTCAGGGAGTCTCCCTCTATTAGATAGCGGCTCCCTGACCTCCGCGAGAGAGGCATTATCTCCCTGAAATGTTTACTCTGAGTAAACCTTTTCGATAAGATATCAATGGGTAAGGTTTCAGAACGAGGCTTGCCTCCTGGAGGAAGGTCATGTGATCTCTAGAGTAGCCTCAGAACGAGGCTTGGCTCTCAAAAGGAAGAAGCTACATGCTGCACAGAGAGGGCGGACATTGCCTATACCTGTTCTCAATAGTAGTCTCTGTTATATATATATATAAAATTATTATTATTTTATATTCTGACGACGGCCGCTGTAAAAAAAAAATAAGAAAGGGCACCTCCCTGAAATGAGACGGGAGCCTCCCTTAAATAAGGTTTTGCAGGTTGGGCTGTCTGAGGTAGTTGTCCCTTATTTACCCTGTGCTTTTTGTACATGCAATAGTTGATGGCTTTGCTGTAAGACCCTGTCTAGGAAACCTTTGGGGTTTCAATAAAGTTGACCAATAAAACCAAATTACCAAATGGGGCCACTAGTACAGTTTTTATAGTCTGAGCCGGGACGGGAACCTAACAGAGTGGTTAGACCATGGGATATTTTTAAATGCTGAAGATTAGTATCTGCTCTTTGAGGTTGGTTCCTAAAATCATTTTTAGATAGTTATGTTCTGATTGTTTTGACAGCTCTCTCCTGTGTATGAAATCCCTTTTCTTATAAATGAGTTAAAGTGACACTAAACTCAGGAGTTAAGGTACTTAAATGCATTTTTAAGATTTAACTATTAAGAAAAATGTAGTTTATTTGTGTATCACTCAGCTGTGGATTCTCAAATCATCTCTGAATTCATGCTGACACTCCTTCCTTCTGGAGGGTGGCGACTTTTGTTCCCCATAGTCCCTGTGTGTGTTGTAAAGTAGCCACCACTCCAAGCTCACTCCCATGATGGACTACAATCTCATGTTAAGTTTACTAATGCTTGGAGCTTGGAGCAGTGGCTACTTTACAACACACACAGGGACC
This sequence comes from Nanorana parkeri, assembly GCF_000935625.1. Lineage (NCBI taxonomy): Eukaryota > Metazoa > Chordata > Amphibia > Anura > Dicroglossidae > Nanorana > Nanorana parkeri. The sequence goes on along the minus strand of NW_017307069.1, from coordinate 686,858 downwards.
ATGGGGAACAAAAGTAGCCACCCTCCACAAGGAAGGACAGTGTCGGCACCAATTCAGAAATGATGTAAGCATCTAGAGCTCAGTCATACACAAATAAGATACATTTTTGTTAATAGTTAACGTTAATTTTAAAGATTTAACTCCTGCATATAGTGTCACTTTAAGTTAACAGTGTGTGCAAAGATCAATTACAGAGCATTAAAAATAGAACAAAAAACAAAACAGTTATAAAAAAAATGGCTGCTATATACAAAATGGCTCTCACTTTTCACCTTCAACCCTATTTACACCTTTTGGGTTTTAAAATTACGTTTATTTAAAACACTTGTTGATGTGCTTTGGCTGCAAGTTTATTGGATGTTGATGCACTCTTTCATGTATTTTGAAGCAAAACCCATAAATATGCAGGTGTTAAAAATACACATCATTGCATGCGTTCATTTTCAATGTGCAGCGGTGTGAATGGAAAGGGACATAACATTTGTTATAGATAGTTTTATTAATTTGATTTTTATGTTTAGAGGTTTATATATGGATGTATTTTTTTATTATTTGTCTAAGGCCCCATTTAAACAGAGAGCAGATACTGTAATCTGCTTCGTGTTGGACACCCCAGTGTTTACACAATGTGCGTGCACTTTATGAGTTATTCATAAAATACAGACTGCTGTGTAGGGCATGTAGTGTTCCATGGGGTTTTCTTTGTATTATAGAACAGCGATAACCCATTAATTGGAGGAGAGACAGGTCACATTACTTTTGACTGGCACCCCCCATGGAATGATTGGCACTCTGCTTGTTTCAGAGTCCCGAGGCAAAAAAGAGCATTTGAATAGCACAAAGCTGTGCATTATAAATGTGACAATATTTTTTCACTTTATTTTTTTTTAAGGAGTTCTAAAGTCACAGTCTATACTATCTTGTTATAACATCAGCATTGCAATAAGAATACATAATATACTATACTGCATATAGTTGTTTTAGATAATGCACTTTAGGGCTGCAACAACTAATCGACATAATCGATTATAATCAATTATTGAAAAAGTTGTCAACTTTTTCAATCGATTAATCGGCTTCTGATCAGTTGGCCCTGTTCACGGCTCCACACACGCTGCGCACCACACCTCCTCAACAACTCACGCTCAACGCTGCCAGACCCGCATCCACGCTCTACATGCCGCACCTCCTTCCCGCCTCACACTCACCGCCTGCCCACATTCTCCCTCGGCACAGGGACGCGGGGAGATGTAGTAAGGAGGAGCAGGTGTGGGGGGATGACAGCAGCAGATTTACAGGCCCAATCTCAGAAGCAAGTTGCTGGAAGACTGCTCAGGTAAGCCTGCACTTTCCCACACGTGGTGCTCTATAATGTATTGCTGGGATTTGTATTCCTCTATAGCTGATGGTACATTGTGCTGTATATTATACATAGGAATACAAATCCCAGCAATACATTATATACTGTATGTATAATGTACTATTGCTGGGATTTGTTGTACTCTATAGTTGGTGATATTCTGCACTGCGCTGTATAGAGGACTACAAATCCCAGCAATAATACATTATACAGCGCCATGTGGAATTCCACCAGCTATAGAGGAGCACTACAAATCCCAGCAATAATACATTATACAGTGGTGCACTGCCGAATACCACTGGCTATAGAGGACTACAAAACCCAGCAACAGTACATTATACAGCGCAATGCAGAATACCACCAGCTATAATGTACTATTGCTGGGATTTGTTGTGCTCCTCTATAGCTGGTGATATTCTGCATTGCGCTGTATATTGTACTATTGCTGGGATTTGTAGTCCTCTATAGCCGGTGCCATTCTGCATTGATTGCTGTATAATTTTACACTTTCCATTTCACTATATTGCACACCACACTTTTTTTTTTTTTTTTTCTTCCACCGCTCCAAGCTTGCTCCTTTCAATACAAACTAGTAGTCCATCACTGGAGCCATTTTTTAAAATGTATTTGATTGTTTATCCGATTAACTGATTAATCAAACTTAATAATCGGCTAACTAATCGATTTTGAAAATAATCGTTAGCTGCAGCTCTAATGCACTTAACATTTCCGTGAAAAATCCCTTTTATGTAATGAGTGCTGCCTTCCGTCTGCCCATCACTTTAAGCAACTTCCTGTATTCCCAGTGTGCTTTGTGTCTCTCTTTTCTTGCTCCTTGATGTGATGCAATCTCAATTCCTCAAGGTTACATAGCCCATCATGCATTGCTTCCAGCAACAATGATAATGCTACATTGTTCAGACATTGAGATGTAGTTCAGATTAACTTACAAATAAACATTTATTACAAGGTGCATCCACTACAATCGCACAACCAGCACTACCTGCATGCTTTTTGCATCGCTCCTTTGATCCATTTCGATTTCTAGTTTGTAGCACATCAGCTGTAAGAAAGGAGCCTTCCGAGAGCTTGACAGTAGCTTTTTGTGCCACCTGCATTCTACAAATTATTATTAGAATTATTATACAGGATTTATATAGCGCCAACAGTTTGCCCAGCGCTTTACAATATAAGGAAGACATTAGAATCACAATACAATTCAAGACAGGATGGTAAGGAGGGCCCTGCCCGTGAGGGCTTACAGTCTAAAAGGGACAATGGTAAATATGAAATATAACATGCAATATATTATATTTACTTGATTAAAAAATGTATGTTTTATTTTAAGTACTAAACTTAAAAATAAAATAAAATGCGCCTTCGCTCAACATATGATTCCAATATTTGTTCTCATTTTAAATGCTCAGACTGCTCCTGCAAATTCTAAAATAATCTGTGACAACAATCCAATTAGTGGAAATCTTCTTTTTTTTCCCTGGTGCCTGTATCTGCATATGTGCTTTTTCTGCTGTAGATATATTTTATCTCGAGTGCTTTTAAACACTTCACCTGCTATGGAAAATGCTCTAGTAATATTATTAATATCAAAGAGTTGCTGATAATTCTGTTCCAGTGCAATATGTGTTGATTACATTTTCAGGTATTTATTGTCATGCTGACACATCTCTGTAGGCAGCCTTAAGTCTGCCAGCAGCTGGCCTACTTTCCTTTGGTGCTTGGTGTGGCTGTTTCATATTCATTACATTTCTTTTAGGAGCTGCATGGCAGGTGGGTGATCTCATTGTGAGGAGAGACGCTTGCCTTTAAGCTTACCTTAGCTAAAGGCTTCCTTTTATATCATAGACAGATTTGCGTTAAGCTATGGACTCGCTTTATAATGCCCTCATGATACTTTGACAGGCATTCATGACAAGAATCAATACAAATGGGGATGGTTCAATGCTTTTCAATGCTATGATGTTACAATGCAACCATCCATGTCAATAGAGACACAAAGAAGAGAATGGATACCAAAGAACGTAGATTTCTGAGTTGATGGTCAGTAAAAGAGGCTTTATAATGTTAGCTTGAGATGGTCAGCAGTTGGTTTGTAACCTAATATTTTAGACCAGCGTTTCTCAACCATTTTTCTGTCATGGGATCCTCCTTTAAAAGTATAACATTTCTCAAGGCACCCCAGTCTTAAATTTCAAAAACAAATGTAAAACAAAAATGACGTGTGAATCCTCCAAAACCCATACCATTTTAAGCAGATACCCAACGGAATAACACATAAAAAAGGTTTTCACATCAGAGTTCGCCCTTTAAAACAGAAGTCCCATTCACCTCTCCCCTTTTCACATCACCAACCCCTTTCACATTAGAGCCCCTCTTTAGGTCAGGAGCCCTTTCTCATCAGAGCCCCCTCATTTCATGTAAGAGTTTCCCTTCACATTAGATTCCTCCCTTGACATCAGGAGCCCCCTTTTCATACCAGAGGCCTTTCACATCTTGTTATATCAGAAGCCGCAGCTTTGACAACATGGAAGAAGATGGGAGGCGGAGCAGGTCTGAACAGAGGAGGACTATCATCCTATTCTGAATGGATCCCACCCTCCCCGAAATAACGTCATTGGTTTCCATGTTGCTGGCAAAAAAATATGAGGCACCCCATGGTGCCACTGCACCCTGGTTGAGAAAATTTGTTTTAGACAGTTTAAATACCATAATCTATATTCAACTTCTTTGTAAAAGGTGACCAACCATGTGACCACTAATTCCTAGTATTTGCAGGCCTTATTAGGATCTGTTTCACCAGATCTGTTGCACCAGAAAGCCCATTTTAAGCCAGAAAAATGCACCAGAACACAAAGTGTCAAAAATGCACTGCACTGCTCCAGATCTGGTCCGGGCATGGTGTGAACAAGCCCTGAATGCTGCTAAATCAGCAACATTTATAAAAAGTTGGGGGGGGGAAGCAAAATGATAAAGTATGGAAATGGGAAAATAAAAATAAAAGCTGTCTAATAGAATAAAGAATACAGGGAAGACATATTTGTAAGAGAAAATCTGAAAAAGTAAACCTGGATGTAAAAACACTTTAACATATTGATGTTTCTGCTTTTTAATTAGATTCATCAGGCTCCTAATATATTGCTTTCAAAGTAGTGATTTGTAGCTAACTGGAAACTTGTATGAATATATTTATTTTTGTAAGATAAGTTTACCTAGACAAATACACATGTGTTGTATCCACTGGGCATATTCTGTGTTTTGCCTTGGATTTCTGAGTGGTAGACCCCTATGATAACTGTTCATGGCTTTGGTTTGATCAGAACATTGCAAGGGCTGTAGAGTGTCAGGTGAACTGATGTAACAATGACAGCTGATGAGAGTACAGAAAACCTTTGTATCCCTTGTTCTGTTTCTTAGCCGCAACTATGTCTGTAATAAGGATGATCTAATCCAGTTTCAGTGTAAAATATATTCATTATGTAATATACATAACTATTACCTATTGCTCAAAATCCCTAAAGTACACCATTCATAAGAGACCTATGTAGGTTCTCATTGTTGCTCGCTCCATTTGCAAATAATATTTCCCTGGCTGTCGGGGCTTTGGCTTCTACAAGAGTCATTCATCTGGAACAACAATATAGATAAGAAATCCTGACACTCTTTACATCATGTTGCTTCTGAGTCTGTGACCTAAAAGTATTGAAGCCAAACAGCCAGCATTTTCAGAAGTAGGCAAGCAACGTAGACCTTGTACTTCTCTCATTATGGGTGTACTAAATTGCCAACACATAGAGAGCTGTGCAACCCAAATCAGTTATTTTTGCCAAATTTCTACAATTTGGCAGTGTAGTACCCATGCAGAACTACCAGGCAATGTAGAGTTCACATTTTGCAAAATAGGAGTTTCCATTGTGCCGGAATGATATTAATTTATTATTGTGGCAATATAATAATGTTGTAGAAAAGACAGGCATTTTTACATGCCCGTATTGTTGGAAAAATAGGTTTTAGATCATTTTTTTTAATGAGTGTGCAGGGGTCTGGTGCATAGTCTGACAAGGGACCCTTGCTATCTCATCTCTGTAACATGCTCTGTAGACTTCAAGGAAGCCCCAAAAATCAAAAGCAGCCCCCACCCCCCTTATCCGAACATACAGAATATAATGCTCCAAAGGATACATGCACCACACTTTGATATTCTCAACTCAGTTGTTTATTTCAAAAAAGTCACATCACCCGCCTAAGCTCCTTCCTCTGACATATTTTACCCTCTGTAGGGGCCAGTTGTGTTCTACAACTTAAAATAAACTATAGAGTACAGTGCATGTATCTTTTCGAAGTACATTGGTTGATTAGAATGGATCTGTATACAGCTGGCTCCCAGAGGTGGAGAGATGCTGTCGGCAGTGAGAAGCCTGTCGGAGGTTCGGCTCAGCCGATCCAGATGTTTTTAAAAAAAGAACCCCGCCCAAAAAAAACTATTGGGCAGAGCTAGCAGTGACAGCTAGCTCCACCCAGCTGTTTCCTATTGGCTGGAACCTGCTAGAGTCATCTAGCAGGTCCCGGCAATGAATAACAACTGGGCGGAGCCAGCCATGATGTCACGGTCGGCCCATGAATAGCCCTTCAGTTCAACTTGTGAATTTCCCCCCATGTATTTAGTTTTGGGCAGAGGGGGTAATAGTTAGAGCCACTATCAGGTTTTTATTGTCATCTGTGTCCCTATTGGTGAGAGTTTCCTGTTTTAATACAGTGAGAAAGAGATAGAATTTCTGATTGTTGTCTGTACCTTCTCTTCTGGTCACAACTGAATTCTCCATTTTGTTTGAAAAGATTTTATGAACCTTTTTTTATTATAAACAGAATAATAGAAGAGTTGGATGCAATTAAATTATTATTATTATCATTATTATTATTATACCGGATTTATATAGCGCCGCGCTTTACAATATAAGGAAGACATTACAATCCCAATACAATTCAAGACAGGATGGTAAGAAGGACCCTGCCCCTGAGGGTTTACAATCTAAAAATATATTACAGCATATTATTAATGTCATAGAGGAAAATTCACAGAAAAAAAATTGTAGGAGCAGCTGAAGCAGAAGGTTGAGTCTGGGTTACAGTGTGTGTGGAACAGTCCAGTACTGAATTTATTTATCCTTTAAATTTCATGTCAATCTATGTTCATATTATTGTATCTACTTGGGAGAGAAAAGATATGATAGGTTTCTGGGGAGTGTGTGGACTCGATTTCTTGTACGAGCATCACAGGGACAGGAAGTGAGGCCAATCACCCCAATGGATTCATAGATAGATATGAGAACAAGCAGAAATTGAAAAACTGAACACTGGGACAAGCAAATATTGTCTAAATACAGCAGCAATGTTTATTGTTGGTGTGCTTAATGTATTTTTTCTGGATCTGTGCAGTAAGCCAGTGTGAAACGTTGCTTCGTGCAGCCTGTAGTGGATGGGCCTATTGAGTCCCTCATATGGTTTTGCTCTCTGCTTAGTCTATGTAAACCCAAACACTAAAATGCCATATAAGCTTCACAGTTTTAATGCCATTTTAAAATTCATATTTATTGTTTTTGAATTCTCAGCTTTAATTACACCGTGATCCAGCTATTAAGGTCCTTGTTCAGCCACTTTCAGTTATGGGGTAACAGCCGTCCCCCAACTGTTTGGATATGCATTATTACCCTGGTGGAGACTACAAGTGGCTGTGCAGACACAATTGCACACACATGGTCCAATGTTGTCACCATCAGGAAGCCTCTCTTGAGAAATGATGCTCAGCAGACACTGAAGCAAATGTGTGTACAGAAATTGGTTAGAGGAGATCAGCAACACTGAGATGCAAAAAACAATATGAAAACCTTATTTTATGAAAAAAAGATTACAATTGTGTATGATACACACTGCGCAAACAAAACTAAATGCCATCCAGTAATAGTTTAGATCCACTTTTAATCATCCGTTGAATGTCTGTTCTGTCTAGAGTCTATTAATGAAGCTGCACATCCAGTCGTAACCTGATTGTTTTCCCTACCTCAATTTTATTTGGAGATTTTAATTGCCAGCACTTTCTCTTACCTTTGCTACCTGGGAATTGCCAGTGATGCTTAGATAATGTCATGATTACCGATAGTCTGGCCAAGTTTTTGTTTAGAACACAGTCCACGGGCACGTTATAAAGGACTAATTTGCATGATCTGACTGACTTTCTGTATGAAGGAATGCACCCAGTGCTGTACACATCACTCTCTTGACTCATAACCACCTCTTATGTGGCTGATTACATATTCTCTCTACAAGTAGAAATCGTTGCATGCACAGACAGTGAATTATTTACCAATCTATATTGCATTGTAAATAACAGATCTACTGAATTATGAATTAACCCAACTGCCAGAAAAGTAATTCCACTCAACAGAATTCAGCTTTTGCTTTTTATACATTGAGTTTGTCAGTCTTTTTTTTTAAATTTTTTTTATTGATTTGCATAAAACATTCACAGAATTATCAAAATTCTTGTTGCCCACCACCAATTATAAACAGACAAATTCAAAAAGAAGCCTAAGTTCTGACAGATGATTAATAAATGATAATAATAATTTTAAAAAAATAAAACAAATTGTAAGCTGTTCTGCCACTGAGCTATGCAGGCATTAAATATTTATGACGATTTTTGAGATGGAACTTTTATCTTAAATCTTAATGTTTCAGTGAGGCTGGTATGTGTATTCAGGCTGATGGCATCTATAAGAACATAAAAGTTTTATCTGTGAAATCTGAATTTGTTTGTTCTGTGTAACCTAGTTAAATCATAAAAAGGAAGCCATTTCCCCTTCAAAAGGCTGACCAGAAGCATCCTGATTCCAAGGCTGGATTTACAATTCATGTCCCCTACCTTGGCCAATGGCTTGCATTGCCCTCCTACTGCCTAATTCGCTCTGTAGTCCTAGAATCACAAAATCAGACAAGGTAGCCACACAGATCACATCGAGAGTGGAGGTACACATGTTGATAGACACAATTTGCCCACACTACATCGGTATACCTAGAACTGACACCTAAAAAAGTAGGGCAAATGGTCACTTTTTTGTTATCAATGGAAACAAATGTAAAGCTGCACACCTCTGCATATATTGTGCAAATGGCACAGAGACACTCAACCAGTTGCTACAGGGACTTAATGGTAGAGATGAAGGACATCATATTACTTATACAAACAATAAAGGCTCTCCAATTGGGTTTTTAAAGGGATATAATACAAATAGCACACATTTTAGCACCAACAATTTTATTCTTATATACCACCCCTGGTGCCCTTGTCATCCTTAGGCAAGCTACTATGTTGGCTGTGCAGAAGTCCATCCTTTCCTGATCAGATGGCTCAGGTGACATTTTTGAGGCAATAATGAGCTCTTCTGACACTAAAAAGAAAGGAATGTGTTAACGGAGCATGTGCTGCTTTAGTTGGGGGTGTCACACAAGTTATCCTGTATGTCCTAATGTGAACATCATTGTGTGTAGAAGGATCTTTTGTTAAAAAGATTGTTTGAGGGCTAGATTGTCAATGCATGGCTGGCCTGTTACCTGTGGACAGCTTAAAGGCATAGTCCATAGTTTGCATAAATGTGCATTTATTATTTTTTGCATTTAAACCTGCAAAGCATTGCAACAGTGACCAGAGGAGTGCAATTATCTGGCTCCTGCAAACTCTTTCTGTCAGGCCCTGTCTGTACCAAGTTATGGACTCAGAGGGGAGGAAGTATACATCACCCTTGTACTCTATTGAGAACTATAAGTCCATCTGCCAGGGTGGCAGATTAAACTTGTAGGCATTCCATTCACATATCCCGTGAAAGAAGCTGAAGCTGTGCTCCATTTAAAAAAATACAACATTATATGGAGAGAAGAACCCGCGGTTTAGGTAAGAGGGG
>NW_017307069.1:673520-677002 GCF_000935625.1 Nanorana parkeri | reverse complement strand
TTGGGAGTATAACCATGTTTCATATTACACTCTACATTTGGATATACTATGAAACATGATTACAACAGTAAACTTAGCCTTTTGCTATGTATTCAGAATTGAGCTTGCTAGTATAGCTAGCTGGAACCAGTAGCTGTAATTCTATTATTATAATATTCTATTGGTATATACTTCTTTTTTATTTAGGCTTCTTTTTTTAAATACTTGTTTCAATGCTACGTAGAAGGCTTTATTCTGTGCATAATGCACAGCTGCTGGCTCCCTACAAGGCTAGCCATAGCAATAATTTAATGGGTCAACAGACCAACTTCTCTGCAGGATTTCCCTGGCTTTCCTTCTACTTTGCAGTGAAGAAGTGATAACACTTCACCGTGTTTATTACCACCGTATAATATAAAAATATATTCAGTAAGACGTGCTGTGTGTTGGATGCTAAGACTGTAATGAAGCATCTGTGATAGATTACACATTCAGCACATACAATATGCAAAATCCCATTAATGCACTCTTCTTTGTAAACTTCTACCCAATCCATATGCTTGCTTGCCATATTGATTTCAGTACTCCATCAAATCTCTTAGATGATTTAGGATGCATGGCCAGTTTAGCAACTGTGCCATTCACATAAAATCCAAGAAACGAAAGGAAAAATATATAGATTAGAAAAAATTAATTTGTGATTCTCATTTTTATAGACATTGCTTTTATACAGAATTGTCTTTGTTGGGATCATTTTCTTTTTGGGGTCCCAGCATATTAATAGGTTGACTAGTCAAGACCTCAGAAATATGACTGAAGGGCATATGGGGCCCCAGGAAAACTGAGAAGCCCATATAATTAACCTCCCTGGCGGTATGATTATGTCAGGAATTTTGTACCAAAAGCAGTATGCCGCGGGCTCGCAGGGACAAGGTAAGTGTCACTTTTCTCTGCAGCCCCGAGTCTGGCTCGGGGTTACCGCTCCTGGTATGGAAAATTCACCCCGAGCCAGACTCGGGAATACCGCCAGGGAGGTTAAGAACATAATCAATTATACAATATACTAGCCATACTAGCACTTACCGTTGCACCAGTTTTTATAACTGTTATTTAATATTATGTCCCTATGTACTGAAGGTGTTCTTACATCACGTGGAATTCAGGACAAAGTTTGAGAATTGAGCCCATTTTGGATATATCATAACTATAAAAAAAATTGTGTAAATGTTTCTAGATTACAATTCCCCCGTGTATATGATTTAGCATGTAATTAAACTTCTATTTGCTTTAGCATTTTCCATATTTTACTGCAACACATCAAGTTTTTTTGGCTTATTTTACCTACCATACATAAACTAATTTGTTCCATAATGGGATCGTTATCTGTAACTGTCCTTTAATCACTTTTAGCCTTGAACGTTTTTGCTCAAGCTGCCAAAACACCCATACCAGTGGATAAACATATTAAGCAGTAAGATAGTTGTAAATACCTGCCCATCTTAATGCTGTTTTAAAATGTTTTGGTTATTGTGTCTAGAGAGCTAGAACAAATTTTGGTGCACTCAGATCTGGGCCTTAAAGGGGGGGGCGCATTCTTTCACACCCACTGTCAAATTATTCAAGCATAGTTAAATCCAAAACGATTATATTGCAGTTTACCAGTATTTAGATAAATTGTCTGCATTAGTTTTATTTTTTCATTGTTCTTTTTTCTATTTTCACTTGGTAGTCCTATGAATAATGAATAACACACTTCCTGTCCTTGGGTGGCTATCTACTTCTTCACTGCATCTATGCAGAGCGCAACAGATAACGTTGACAGATACTGTCTGTACTTGCTGAAAATGTTCGTAGCCTGAAAAATAAAAATAATGTAGCCTTCACATCTAAGGAATATATTTATTTTTAGTGTTTGGGTTTGTTATCCTTTACCATCTTTCCAATAGTGGTGCATATGTTTCCTGAAGCACAGAAAGATATGTTTAGGTTTGCAGTGAACTTATGAGCCACAGCTGATGATGTTATGATGTAAAGGCTATGGTATATCTTGCATCCAGGCCTACAAGGCTGTGAAGGTACACTTCTGAGTTCTGTTCTTCCTAGCTTCAAAAGGGCATTATGGATTTAAGGTAACAAAGGCTTTTTAGTATATGTGGTGCCAACTCGTCTTCCACAAAGAATAGAGTTGTTATGACTGGAAGGTACAAAGATGCAAGCTAGAAATGTTAATGAAGGACTACACATTCTCTTAAGTATTTCTGAAAATCCAGTCAATAAATAATGTATTCTAGATTTTCTTTTAAGAATTTCCTTGACAATCTCAGACTATTGCAGGTCAGGGACTTAGAGCCACAGTCTGTGAGTAAGCCTGAAATGTTTCTCCTGCTGGCAGTCAATTTTGTGGCCTGGGTTTAGGAGGATCTTTACTATATATTGTTAAACATAACTGACTAGAAGAGATCTGTAAGATTCTTAATGAGGTTTCCTTTGAAAAAATAAAAAAAGCATGTGGTGGGAGGGGCTGCAAATAAATATAAAACCCAGTTGCTAGGAAACAAGATAAATGACAATAATTCTCTGGTCTAAGTGAAGATTCCCTGAACGCATCATAAATTAAGGCATTCTGCAATAAAGTTGACAAGAAGTGCTTGGTTCTGTATCTCAGAAAATATTTTCTATGAAAAAAAGGTTTCTGGAGGCTCAGAAGACTATAGGGCTGCTGAAATATTTATGTGTACAATTTATGGCTGTTCGACCATTTTCAAAAGGCATTAACACATGGAGAGTAACGTGTGAATTTTTCTCTAGTGGTAGATAAATAGAAGGGCTTAAAATCAATCAAAGGCTTATAAGAGAATGTTAATCTATATTCTGATATACTTTACATTAGCATTACATTTGGTCTCCCTTCCATGTAATACACCCATTAACTCTCTACACTAAAATGGAAGGACCCAAGTCCAGATGTAAAAACCTTCTTTAATCTCAGCACAGACATTTTAAATAAATACAAACAACTTTATATTAGCCGTGCATGCTCAGAGAGGTTTGAAATAATTGGGTCATAGATGACAATGTTTCCAAACCTGGTGTAGGTTCTGAATCAACTTTAGTAGGGTTTGTACTAAGAAGTGTTGAAAGTTTTTTTTATGTATTTCAACCTCTTTATCATACACAGTTTTATTCTACTTTGAGGGAAGTAGGCAGAGATTAATGTGTGAATGTGAGGCTGCCAAATAATTAATAATTAAGTCCACATATAAGCCTATAGCTTCAATGTACAACCTTCTTTTTGACCTGGGTTGTTCATAAATTATATTCATAAATAAAACACCCTTCGAAAAACTCCCTCTACAGTTGACAGAAATGTGTGTATTTATGTAGGTTTTAATCTCTGATCATGGCTGGAATTCCCATTAGGTCCACGAAGACCAACTCCAGAGTATTATACTGTATGTAGAAGTGGAGAGAGGCATAGCAGTGGAAAGAAAGCATGGGGGGGG
>NW_017307069.1:671131-673309 GCF_000935625.1 Nanorana parkeri | reverse complement strand
GGGATGTGGTATAGTGGGGGAGGTGGAAAGCATTAGATGCTGGGCACAGTACTGAAGAGGGGGCATAGAGTGGGCAGAATAATCTAGAGGTGCCAAAGCATGTGGAGAGCTTGAGCTGTGCAAAATGGCAGCCTTGAAAACATGGCTTGGGTAATAAGGCACTGAATCTGTCTCTAGTATCTTGACACTTTTTAAGGTACCTGGTGACTTGATATTTTTTCTACAATGAAACATAATTGTGACGTAATGCCTCACTTATTGTAACTTATTTCAGGTACTTGAGAAATGTGTTTAAGCAAGTACATTGCCATAGTACATACTTTCTGTGCTGTGTTTTTTTTACAACTATACTGTACATATACACATAGGCCGCCATGCATCATGACCCTTATAAAATAATATTTCTTAGCATATTTTTTCCACTTTATCAGCACAGCGTATATTGATGATTGAAGACTAAGGTGCCAAGTGATCTACACCTGTAGGTTCTGGAGGTGTGGCTCCAGCCCGCTGTCTAATCATTGTACTCTATAGCCAACCCTTATATCCAAAAATGTTTTGTACATTGTATCCCTTGAAACACCCTTGCTCAATTCTGTACTTAATTATTACCTACCTGTGGAATAATTTTGACCTAAAATGGTATGATGTTGTATTGTAAAAACTAAACAAACATAAAGCCAGCATCAAAATGACTTGTACTTAATAATTGTCTACTTTGAAGAAGGGGACCCTGTGTGGCCCCAAAAGCGCTTGACAATCTGAGTGACATCTATCAATAAATGGATTGGCACTGACTTGGACTTTGTCGTGCTGTGTGCTGATGAGTGAATTGGTTGCTCCTTGTCACTCTGAATACAGCCAGCAGAAGAATCTCTTGGCCTCTGCACCTTCCCATTGGCTTGTTATGAGCAAGTCTTCCCCATAACAGTCAGCTAGATTGCCAGATGCTCAGGTACAAAAGTCTTTCCATTGGGTTTTTTGAACAGTGTAATAGGCAGGAAGATGGTACACTTTTTGGTGGACGCAAATATACACATTTCTTATCAAGACCAGGCATAAATTACATACTTTTGTTCAGATTCCAAGCAAAAGACTAAGTGTAAACACTGTAAGGCTAAAGTCTTGTGAACAGTAAATAGAGGAGAGCATCTATGAACCCTGCCTAGTTACCTCGTTTGGGGTCCTTGTGAATGTGGCCCAAGATGAGGAGGATGCACTGATTACTTTGTTGTTAACATTTACATGGTCCAGTGATTGCAAACCATAATTGAAAGTGTTATATCAGTGGCACTGATTGTACCCTGTATAGTCACATGTATACAGAAAATATTCTATTATAATCAATCAATAATATATGGGATTGAATTACACCACTATCCAGTTAAAACAATAAAAATATAGATCTTGTTGCTGTTTTGTTAGGAACTTTGCGAAATTACTATAGTATTTATTTTTGCCATAGTCTTAGCTTTCTTGATAATGTTTATATAATGATTTTAATACCGTTGGGTCTGGAAGTATACATATCCTGTTTGTTTCTCCGGTCACTAGTCCATAGTTGCTGCAAGTCTTTCAAACATAGTTGTTCTAACTTGTCACTTTCTGACAGCTGAGTGATGGATACACTTTGTAAAATGTTACGTTATAAATGCCATGTCTATTTTATATATTTTAAAATGTCTTGGCCACCTGGGAGGAATTTTTACTTTTAAAATCAATGCAAAGGACTTGAAATGGGAGGCCAAAGAATTACCCTGGTCTGCTTTTTCATGTCAGTCAGAATCACTCCTACCATGCAGCATGTATTTAATTAAGCGATTTATTTGTTCAGTGTTGCTCGCACAGTTGGACAGAGCTCTTGCCACCTGTTATTGAGGTGATAAAGGACCTGGTGAGACAGACAGCTCGGCTACAAAGCATTTAGAGGCAGCTCAATACTTATATCAATTGATAGAACAGATCTTGACAAACTTTATAGAGAATGTTTTCAAGTATGTAAAAAGATGTCACATTTCATCTGTCAAGAATTACTGATTATCTATCTATCTATCTATCTATCTATCTATCTATCTATCTATCTATCTATCTATCTATCTTTTCAGATTAAAAACCATAGGTAACATAGATGAAAATAGATATTGATTGAGAGTAAAAGAGATATTGATGGAGTGTGAT
>NW_017307069.1:594812-670739 GCF_000935625.1 Nanorana parkeri | reverse complement strand
TACACACTGTATATATGTACTGTATATGAACAAGGGTGGAAGCCAGAATCATTTATAAAGGTCATGAAACCCCACTGCAGCATGGCAAAGAATGAACTACAAATTAGTCTATTGGTTACTAATTTCAGAATTGCATGTTTTTTTAATCAGGTGGTAGAATTTTTCCTGCCTTACTTGACCAATAGAGAGGAGGGAGTGGGGTTCAAACATCAGGAGATAGTCAACATTTTCATAATAAAGACGCTTGGGTTTCAAGGCACTCTACAAGGTATGCATGCATGCAAACACCTGTTTTCAATATTTTCTGCTTGCTTAGCACTTTTAGGGCCTGTGTCAACCGTTTTCTTTGTTCACATCAAAACCGCTTTTCTTTTCCCATACAAGTCAATAGAAATAAAGAGCAGCTTAGAAGGAGCTCAATTGCAGGTCAGAAGGAAGTAAAATGTACCTGTCAATGAATTCTAAATACTCTCAGAAGTGTCTCAAACTGATCTCAAATGTGAGCGGAATGAACCTGAAAGTAAGCTGAAATTTGTTTGTATACACAATCCTAAAGCCCTTTGACACAGACCCTTAAAGTAGCCAAACAGTCACATTAAGACACACAGGATGGGCTGAAACAAAGGTAATTTGTTGACTTTGCGTATCACATGGCAAATATACCATGGGAGGTAAGAGAATGCCTTTATTTTTACGGGCCTGAGCAGGGCAAAGGATATACTGTCAGAATGTCAATTTTATATGCAAGGACTATTTTAAAGTCCATTTTCTCTAGAGGTTTTTATTTGTGATTTGTAAATACTGCTAATACAGTAATTTTGTGCATGTATTGTGTTTTAGAATATTGCCAATAAGGCAAATATTTTTCATGTTACTTTATACGGATAAACGGGGAGCCAGCTGTTCTGCTGTAATTTAGTGCAGCCTGAGATCAGAGATGTGACCTTGGGCGAGACAGCTGCTCCCTTTGTGCCTCCATTATTAAATATGAGATTGTGAGCTCACGTCCTGGGGACTCCATGAGTCTGCCTTGTACAGAGAAGTACAGCCCTGTGTCAGATTCAAAGTACCTGAATTGGTGATAATTGCCAGTTACAACCGCAAAAAAGCTTTGTAATGGAAAAGTGCAGCTCTTAACAAGTGACGTTCAAAGTCTGAGGTCTGCAGAAATCTGTGAGGTCTGACACTTTGCCTGTGGTAAAGGGAAAGCGCACAGCAATGTGGGCAATCTGCCAGCAGGTGAAGGAGACACAGGATGTCAATGGCCTGGCCACGATAGATGGTGTATTTCTGTTAATAAGGTGTCTGATGTACATCTTATATAAACCACTTGGGAACATTAAAAAAAATATCACATGATCTAAGTGTTGCATGCCATTTTAAGTCTGTTAAAACTCTTTAATGTATAAAGAATAATGTATTTTAGAGGAAGAAAGACATGAACTGATGTGATCACAGACTCATTAGGTCTAAAAGTTCAGTAGAACATAAACTTACATAGTTAAAAAGATATTTGAGTTGTAAATAGATTTATATAAAAAATAAACTTGAGAAATACAACTATGAACTGAATTACTTTCTGTTCAAATTCAGCCAGTAAGAGCTGCACATTATTTCTGTGAACTGGCTTCCTGATCTGACAAAAAGGGACCATGGTTGCACAATGTTTTTGGCACAGCTGCTTGTAGTGTCAACCAGGGGAGCATGTGACAACGCAGAAGCACAGTTGGCACACAGTTATTACCCCTAGGAGGAAGTGCTTGAGCAGGAACTAGGATCACCTAGTATTCTTTTATTGAAATGCATATTTTAAAAAGATTGAAAACAACTTTTGAAATGACTAACATATTAAAGATCATATGAGATTTTAGGGATTGGGTTTTGATCTAGTTTAAAAATAGTACAACCAGTCACAAAGAAATAGAATTTATGTTTCTGTGAGTTAAAGTGTATGTAAGGGATAACCTTTTTGCTCCCTGAGTAGAGCACTGACATTGCAGAGCTGATAATACTGTTATCTGTTGGCAGTTTGCTACCGCTTTAAATCAAGATAGGACTTAACTTTATTTTCACCCATTGATCCAACCAGTTACACTTCCTATTTTCCAGTGGGGTAGCTCCACTCTATAGAGCAATGAAGCCACCTTTGGACAGCAGCATTGTCAACCTGTGGAGAGGGTAGTATTAGA
This sequence comes from Nanorana parkeri, assembly GCF_000935625.1. Classification (NCBI taxonomy): domain Eukaryota; kingdom Metazoa; phylum Chordata; class Amphibia; order Anura; family Dicroglossidae; genus Nanorana; species Nanorana parkeri. Next base: position 668,550 of record NW_017307069.1, on the reverse strand, counting down.
TGGACTAGCAGATTTAGATGGTCTTGACTAACAATTAAAGCCAAACTCCAGCTTGCACTTTTTAAGCAATTACAGCAACGGTTTTGTTTTCCTTTGGGGATAAGGGTTTTACATAAATAAATAAAAGCACCTTTGTCTGCCTTAAATAGTTTGTCTCATCCCTTTATCTGCCACATTTACTAGACTGCTTGGCCTGTAAAAGGAAGTTGAAAAATAACAGACTTGCTGGCCGAATCACCAGGCAAAAATAAATAAAGTCTCTTTGTCATTTCTTAATCATTTTGCTAACATTGGCTTGCGAGTGATATGTCATGCCTGTTGCATTTATTTTTAAAGATTCTAATTTGATATTCTGTAAATTATTGCAGGTTTCATTTTACACTGTAATCACTAAAAATTATGGTGTGTAGCACATGCTGGTTTTGCATTACTGAATTTCATGATCAATTTGCACTGAAGTCTCAAACCTCTATTTACTCAATTTATTTTTCACACCAGCTGTATGAATATCTAATACGTTGGAGGTTTGTTAATGGGAGGGAAAAGAACTGCAAGCTTATTTACCTGGACCCCTATTTTTTAAGAAAATTGTTAATTTGCTTTAAGGAGATGAAGAAATTGCTAAACCACTTAAAGTAGAATTAGAAAAGCAATACTTTTGTGTGCAGCCTAAGATGAGAGATCTGACCTTGATGGCTACTCCTCTTGGGCCTTCAGTATTAAATATTATATTATTTACATTGCTTAATATTGTTTTGTCAGGTAAATAATAAATACCATTATTTTGTATTCTCAGTCTTATCCAGTAGGGGGAGTTTTAGGCTCCTTTTCACATTTTGGCTATCCTTATCTGCTTTGCTGTAAAAAGTCTGCTGTTTAAAGAGTGGAAGCTGAAATGCACACACACCACCAATTGGTCAGAGTAGTAAGTTATCCCCCTACCTGCTTGGCTTGTCAAAGTGCTCTGTCCAAAGTTTCAGACAGACAAAATGTCAAAGAAAATAGCGTCTGCTGTACCCTCTCTTTATAAAATGTGCATTGCTCTGTGAACCCTAGATCAGGGGTGCACCTTTTATTTAATGAAGAATGAACAAAGCTTTTATGCTAATATAAAAAAATGTGTAAAACATCAATTTTAAACTTATAAACATAAAAATTACAACTAACAGAAAAACCATCAAAGACTTCCTGCTACAGGCACACGCACCCATCACTCCTTACACCTTAGAGCCCCCCAAACACACACCCACACCTAAATCTTTATATATTTTTAATAAAATGTTCATTTTTGCAGAAGTCTGTGGTCCCATCACGGGACCTCATTCGCTCACCTCCTCTTCCTTCAGTGGTGGGCAGTTCCTAAATCTCTACAACATTCCCGTGTGAGTCCAACAAGCAGGGCCATCCTTTTAATGAGGCAGCCTGAGGGTCATACACATCTCCCCGCCCAGCTCTTTGCAACCTGAGAATCTCTGGCTGGCGTCCTGCCCAGCTCCTGGCAACTAGTGACTTTACTGGTTACACCGGCCAGAGCGCCCAGGTTGCTAATAGTCAGGCATGAAGATGCAGAGCCTGAAGAGGGCAGCATCACTCTCGTGCCTGGTGGGGCTGCCTCCTCTACCCACCTCCCGTTGCTCTAACTGCCTGCACATACCCCTCACCCCTGCCTCAGGCAGCAAAAAGGCTAGGGACATCACTTGTGGCAAATTTTGATGACTCTCATCCAGTGGGTGTGTCCCTGATGCCCTGGGCTGACATTCAGTTGGTGGAATGGAATGGTGCTGGGCATCATTCAACCTAGAAAAGTATCTGTACTGGATCACTCAGTGACAACTGAGTGCAGAGGTAGGGTGAATATTGCAGTGACAGCTGCTTTTTTTTTTAAATTCTAACTAGTTTAGGGCATTACTTTGAAAAAAATATATTAATATAGGGCAGTAAGCTATTAAAGGCAGATGGTTAAGCACTGCTAAATTCTGTTGCTAAAATTTGTTGGGACCTTACTGATGTGGTTATAAGATAAATATGTTCTTTGATCACAGTGGAAGCTTATTCCTGCACAAGAATAGCACATCTAACCTTGCAAGATCCATTAGTGATTTTTTTTCATGGCAGAAGCATCATAGTGACATCATCGGACCAAAATAATATTACTGTATTTTTACTCCACTGAGCTGTGTTAGAGAAGTAACTTCTGAATCCTCAGTATGATCATCTGATCAATCTGTATGGACTAGCTAAGCAATACAATTCAAATCCTACATTGTACTTAATCAAAATGTAGTTTCAACAATAACTTTTCAAGGAGACCTCTCAATACATCAATTAGAGAGCACAATTTAAATCAGCAATATGAGTCCTGTCCATTGTTTAAATATCCATCCTGCATTACCTTTCACTGTCTCCATGTGGTTATTTTAAGGTCTCGTTTCTTTCTTTTTCCTTTCTCCCAAGACTGTCCTGAATGGTATTAAATCCACAAAGTGAAGTAGCCAGAAAAATGAAACCTCCTATTTTCAAGGTTGATGGATTGTTATAAAGATGTTTTACTTAGTTAATATAAGTTTTAAGTGCTTCTGCCTTTATCCTTGTACTTTGGTAAGATGATAGTCTAGTGATTGCCTGGGATGGCTCTCTAATTTACTATCCAGATTCTGGTGGTAAAGTTAATGTATGAAGTTTGAGGGTAACTCAGCACATTTTATGATATCTGGCAACCTTGTCTGTATATCTAGAAGACACATGAATGAGTAATTGCCCAGCTCAGCTTTATAAATTTCTAACCTAAGACACCCACAACCCATTTGAATTTTGTAATGAGATTTTCTTTTATGGCTACCTGACTTATATATTATCTAAATCACAACCCCCTATTATTATTCTAAAAAGAGAAGATATTATATAGTGGAACTCTGCAGTGATAGAACTTCACCCAGGCAGCTGTCTAAGATGCACTTAGTGAATTACTCCATGCCCTTCAGTATTTATGTAAAAGCGGATGGATGACTTTCTACAGCTTGTGCAACAGAGCATTAGAGCCTGATTCCTAATAGAGCTGTTCCCTTCATTTCCTCATGCTTTGGTGCATGAACAGCCTGCTCACTGGTGTTTTACCAGTCAGTTATACCTACTTCTGATTAATTGGACTTCTTTTGCTGCCTAACAAAATACATTGAATACTGCAGCAGGTAATAACACCTCACTTGCAATTGTTGGAATGAAAGCAGAGTGCTGCAAATCAAGAAAAGAGAACCAAGCCTGTTGTATTTATCGATATTAGAAGTGTATGATATATTGGTTCTGGATCTCTGTCAATAGGCTTGGGCTGATAAGTTCTTTTGAAGGTTGTACATAAAATGTAGTGGCATTAGGGTAAGGGTAGGCATGGTAGCCTGTGCTGCTATCTCACGGAATACAGGCTCAGGTATTGGCACTGAGGCATAAGTGACTCTGATCAGTTTAGTTACCTCAGAACCTATACAGGAGCGTGAAGAAATACATTTCAAGAATAATATCCATTTTTTGGAGATTCCACTGCAGGAAGGTGAAAGCGTCCGTGATAGATGATATCTTCAAAAAGTCAGTAAGCTTCTATAACAATGACGTAACCCAATCTGCTTAAAGGGAACCAGTCACAACTGGGCTAGGTCAGCAATCATTCACATTAGAGGTGCACAAAAATGAAATTTTCAAACATGAAATCGAAATGAAAAAAAATTTCAGGCCGAAACTGAAAATGTTTTTTATTTACATTTTTACACATTTTTTATATTTAATTTTTATTTAATAAAATAGAAAAAGAGATTGAGGACACAGAGTCCTCAATCTCTTTTTCTGCAGCCCCTGTTATAAATGAACAGGAATCCTCTTTACTGAGTGTTCCTGTTCATTCCTAACTTGTGCACATAGTATGTTTACTATAACCGCAACTATGAATGAACATGAGGTGATGTAGATCACTTCCCATTCATATATAACTGGGGACACAGCAAACATGCTCTGTCCTCAATTATTTACAAACACTCAGCGATCACTGATCACTGAGTGTTTGCACTCGCTCTCCATCCTGACATGCTGTCACAGGAGGCTGAGTGAGCGAAATTCAGCCTCCTGTGACAGCGCTGGCTGTCTACGTCCACACACCGCTCTGCCAACCTGTGACAGGAGGCTGAGCAGTGCAGGGAGGAGAGACTCTGGCCGCACACAGAGCTGTCCTCCTGCCTGCGATAGTTTCTCTCCTCCTCGCTGAGACACAGAGCAGTGCCCACCGGGGAGGAGAGAAAGAATGAATGCACCTTTGCATTGCCAGAAAATGGCACTTTCGGCATTTTGCCAAAAGTGCCATTTTAGGCTGATATGTTTTGGTGGCCAATATATTGGTGCATCCCTACCTCACAAACATTGGTCAGCTTTTTTCCTTAAGAAAATGCTGGAGTTAAGTGTAAAGAAAATCACCATGGGGTCTATTCACTAAGCTGCCTTAGGCAGCCAAGTGAATGACCGACCTAAAGCGAAGTGAGCCGAACGCTGTTCGGCTATTCACTTCAGGCTGGTACGGCTGATTTCACACAGCATGATTGGCCGACTCGAACATGTAAGTTTACGGCTGGCTCCGCCCAGCTGCCAGAAGCAGGCTGTCGACCGGCCGCTCGGCCAGCATCGGCTTTCAGCGCGGCTCAGCCAAGGCATATGCGTTCGGCTCGACTGAGCCATTCGGCCACGTTCGGGAGCTGTACGGGCTATAGTGAATAGCCCGTACAGCAGCCCTTCGGTTCTACTGAACCGAAGGGGTCCTGGGGCCGAAGCTAACCGAAGGATCGGCCAAACCTACGGCTAGATCCTTCGGTTGCTTCGTGGATAGACCCCTATCTGAAAATTAAAGGGAACCTATTTTTTTCCCTAATTGTTTCAATTATGGTTATGTGCTTTGTCTGTATCTAACACCTATATAAGTCAAAGCAATTTTCAGACAATTCAACAATTTTACCAGCTTTTTTGCATAAAAACATTTTAAGAGATCATGAAAACATATCACCAAAGGTAATTTTTGCAGTTTAATATTTTGTGAAAGAAGTTTAAATTGCCCCAAAATGTATGGCTATCATTAAACTAGACAGTCAGGGTCAAAGGGTCCTTGACTACATGGACTGATACTGCCCTTACTGCCATATCAAATGCCTAACCTAGCACTGTTCCCCATTTTAGGAGAGTGCATACCAGAGCCCTGTAGTATTTTTACTGTTTTTTTTATTCCTCTGTGTGTCCCTTTATTCACTAAAAAAAAAATAATCAGATTATATAAGTAAATATTCTCTTGTTCAACCACTTATAGTATGTGCAGTATATATAATAACAACCATGTAAAAATACTAAATGCCATTATAAGTATATGAAGGAAAGAGAAGCAAAATTAATAATAAGACCATAATATTAAGACCTAAGCTGTGCTATTGCTGTAGTACAATGTACAATATCATCATAGCATTTTGGACAAAAACCAGCAGAGTGACTTTGTTCAAGGACATAATGAACAAGCACTGGGATTTGAACCTATGGCTCTAAGCAAGTGCATAATTATACCCAGTTCTATACAAGAGTACAACAGATGTGCTGTCTTAAATTGCAAGCATGTTGAACAAATACATATTACAAGAGTGACATAAATACTGAATTTTTTTTTTTATTTCAGCCTCAACGAAAATGATATAGAAAACGATCAGCAATATCATATGCAATTGCTTTCCTTTACTCTCACAATTTAGTTCAGATTAGCTCACTCTCCCGAACATATCTCTTTTGGTTTTAAAACTGCTCGAGGCTGGTTAATTAACTTGTCCTGTGATCCATTATTAAATCCATACCTTAGTGTCTAATACCATAGTTCATTAACTCCTATGGGTTCCATCATAATCTTGCATTGTAATTATAATTTCTGTGTTTAAAATAGGTATATTCCTGAATTATAGATTTAATTAAAATTCCTTGCATACATAGAACATACATGGCACTTTAATGTTAGCTAATTGTATTTCAGTGTGAAAGATTATGTATGAGCGTGTTCGAATTGGACCTCTTGTTAATCATCACCCTATCATGAACACAGTAAATATGTAAGAACAATTTACAATATAAGCATAGATTGTTCTGTCATTGACATGTTTTTCAGTATTGATTTATTTCTTTGGTTTGAGAGCAGCAAACATCAGTGAATTGCAAATGAGTTTTAAGCATTGAATATACATATCTTTTACTGGCACAATTGTACAGGGATGTGCAGATCAAACGAGAGATACACAATCAGTAGATTAATTGATATTGTGGTAGAGCTGTGTTCTATTTCTCAGTTGGATCTTTAAAATAAAATTAAAAGCTGAAACTTTTTTGTTTTATTTTAAACAATTTAAAATAGTTAAAACCTGTGTTATGTTTTGTTTTTTTCTGTGATTCATTGGTAAGATTTCCTTTCACTTCCTGTTCTATACACAGTACAAGAAGTGGGAGGATTTTTTTCCAAAGTCAGGGAAATTTCTGCTTAGTTATCCCTGTCCCCATTAGATGATTGCACCTATATTACTGTTCTGGTGACAACTAAGGGGCTTGCTCACTAAAGCTGGCCATACACCTTACAATTATCTGCAGATTTTCTGTGGTCAGATGGAAAAGGTGCAACAGATTCCTCCATCTATACTTAACTGTGTGGATGGAGTAATCTCCACCTGGGCCAATCTGTTGCACTTTTTCCATCTGACCACAGAAAATCTGCAGATAATTGTAAGGTGTATGGGCACCCTTAGCTGCCAAAGGCAGCCAAGTGAATAACCTAGCCGAAGTGAAGTGAGCCGAACGCTCTTTGGCTATTCACTTCAGCCTTGTATGGCAGATTTCAGCCATACATCGGCTGCCTTCGGTCAGCCGAACATGCTCTGCATTCAATTTAGGTCTTTGATGTCTGGACACTTGGTTGGTAACTTGCACAACGAAGGGCTTCCACAGTTGCTTTAGGTTGTGACTGGATAAAGTGAAGCACCATCCTGTGATGTTACAGTCCAGGTATTCAAATGTGGAATCAGATGAGAACTGTACACCAAGCCAACATGATTTGGGGGCTAAACCGTGCCCTCATCAACAGGGCTTGATAGATAGGAAATGTATGTGTGCTTTGCTTTGAAGATGCACTTTAATACAGATAAACAGTTCTAACATCCTAAAAGTTTAATTCTTCCTGCAGATGTGTAATAATTTGAATACAGTAGAAACTGGGCAGCTGTATACAGATTAGCATTTGTTTTGTTTTATGGTGGCATGTGAGAAATGTTTGTAATGCATAGATGTGTATGAGGGAGGTATTTTTCAAAGATCTGTGATGACAGCGATGACACTGGAAATCTGATGTATATTATAGAAGCCTGTTTTGGCTATGATGTGTGCATTATTCATATCTACACACAAGCATAATTTACTCTTTAAAGACAATGTAATTTCTTTTGTGTGTTTGCATTTATCATGATGTAAAGCAACTGCCATGTTTTTGTTGTACTGACACAAAGTGTCATGTCTCAGACAGCAATCTAATTATAAATTATCATAAAAGAATGGATGATTTCTATTGCCAACAATAATAATAATGAGGTTCTGTGTTACAAAGCTCAATACAAATCAAAATGCAGATCATCTATAGTGTTGGGGGATTTGCCATGGAGCAATTAGATAATTCTTATACAAAGGGCCTTTGTAGATTTGCATTTAAACAATCATTTAGTGAAATTAGTTGGTTAGGAGATTACAGGTCTGTTGCTTCCTGGGTTAGTTGAACTCTGTATGTATGTGGTAATGATCAACTTAAATGAAGAGGGCTCTTAAAAAAATTACCCCTACCTCTTTAGCAATAAACCTATTAAGCAGGGTTGGAGTAATTGTTCAGGAGCTCGTTGGCTTTAACCCTTTGCTGGTATATAGCACTGTTGGGATGTGACAAAGAGAAACATCATCTGAAAAAACACTACTAAGAATAGCCATGGTTAGCTATGTGTGTTAAGGGGCTATTCAAATGGGGTTTTCAAAGAGCATTTTCCAAGTGAATACAAGTAAAGATGGATAAACTCTATTGTGCATTGCCTTTCCCTTTGCTCTTCCTACACACCCACAATCAAATCCTGCTGCTTATAAATGATCTCCATTAAGTAGCACATTAAACTGGTGACATCAGTCCCATCTACTGCTTCCAAAGCAAATCACGCCTAAAGTTTAAAAGAGAACATAAACAGATTTATTGTGTTGATTACACCTACACATATCTAATTATGGTGTTTGTGTACAGCGTAGTGAGGAAATCCAGTCATTTAATAGTGTTTAATAACAGTGTGTAGATGGGTAACGAGGCAACCATACAAATTCCATTCAGCCTTGCATGAATCAGTCAGTGAGAAATTTATGCTTGCTTTTGAGACTAGCTCCAGAAAGCCAAGCTAAAATAGAAATTAACAATAGTAACACATTCGACGCTGCCAAGGAAATGATTATGCAGATCTAAACACAAACACAGTTTACACCAAAATGAAAATCTAAAGAATGAACAAAATATTGGTAATCAGATGATTAAACACAGGGTCATCATAATTAGAACAGCAGTTTACAAGGCAGGCCTTGATCTAACAAAACTATCAAAGGAAAGGGGTGGATACAATAATTAATTTGTATTAATATAATGTATAAATCTGAAGATATTAGTCTAAAACAGTTTTGAATAAGGTAGAGAAAGATTAGCACTTTGTCAGGTTTTTATTGCTGTTTATGCCCCCATTTTGGAGAATAACCTTCCCTATTTGTCTTGATAAGCATTATTAAAAGGACTGAAAGTGAGGTTAGATCCAAAGTTATGAGTTGTCACTCAGCAAGAATAGAGGGGAAATCTTTGTGGTGACAAAAGAGAGGATTTCCCATACCTTTCAGTTTAAAGGTCTTTAAACTATTCCCTACTATACTAGTAAAAAACTATCCAATGTAAATGTAATTTGGCCATTCTGCTAACATATACAGAAAACTCTTTACACAGTGGTCTAATCCTGCAAAATCAAATGTCAAGCAGGTTAAACTTGTTCAGGGTATTCTTTTCAAACTTATGATTTTATGACAGTTTTGCACTTTGCAGGGGAAGTTTCCCTTAGCTTGATGAATTTGATGAAAATTATTTTTGCAAAGAATACCCAATCATGATTAAGGAACATAAAAAGTATATATTTTTTTGCACATGGTTGGGTGATGGAAGTCAGCAGAGCTTCATCGTATTCACTAATCTAGGGGAAACTTATGCAAAGTTCAAATCCACTATTTGCCTTTAGTAAATCAAACCCCCTGTCTCTGGCTAAAACCTCAACTTGTTAAAGATGTCACCAGTACATCATATTGAAGTGAAGAACACGTCTGTTTATTGACGCTTCATGTCACAACAAATAGCAATGTTTTCGGGCCACACAGGGTCCCCTTCATCAGGCTTGATCGCACCATCCGTGGTCACTTTGAACACCCACGCTGACAGGGATACACGGTAAGGAGTGCAGCAGAATTCTGGAATACATATGGTTAAAACCTCAGACGTGGCTGTTTATAGTGAGGGTGATGATTTCCCACCCTAACTTATTTTGTTGTGTGTGTAAATTTCAGTTTGTACTCTGTAAACAAGTTGTTCTTTTACAACAAAGGAGAACCAAGAGAACATTTTAGTCCCCACCGAAGTAAATGAAGAATGAAAATATACATACACAGTAAATATTACCTATACTGTAATGAGTATTACTGCTGGCACAAGCAATGACATTGGTGTCTTGTAGTTTGTCTGCATCAACTGCTAATGCAAAGACCTAGGACTGAAGGGATCTGCTGTATTACAGTCTCAGTGAACTATAAACAAGTTCCCATGTTTACTGTGTGTTCATCATCTGTACATTGAAACTATTACTGTCTATATTTGATATGATAAGCAAGAAAGATGCAATCCTTAAAAGAAACTACTTTTGGACCCCTGTGATAAATATCTACTTGAGGGAAATGTAGAAAACTGTATGAAGTGGCTGAGAGCTGTATAAAGTGTCACATGTACTCGGCAAGAAATTGTGCCAAAAATAATGTGATGAGGTGAATGTGGAAATTTAAACACATTAATGCAATTAAGATTTTCTGCAAGATTTCCACACTCACTGTATAAATATGAAAGCACGAGATTAGGTTAATAAGATAATTGTAAAACCAATAGCCTTTAATATGACAGCATAGTGCTGCTAGCTGCCTACTAGGCACATTTCAATTAGTTTCTCTTGACATGGTAATTAATTATAAAGTGATATTTTTCTTATCTTTTGCAGTTTTGTATTTTGTTTCTTGTGTTCAGCATAAAACAAAATATAAATATTAACAAGATCTAAATTAATTACACACAACTTGTTTGGTGAAGTTAAGGGGTCTATTCACGAAGCTGCCAAAGGATCTGGCCGTAGCTTCGGCCGATCCTTCGGCTAGCTTCGGCCCCAGGACCCCTTCGGTTCAGTAGAACCGAAGGGGTGCTGTACGGGCTATTCACAATAGCCCGTACAGCTCTGGGTGATTTCAGCCGATGTACGGCTGAAATTAGCCGTACCAGCCTGAAGTGAATAGCCGAACAGTGTTCGGCTCACTTCACTTCAGATCGGTCATTCACTCGGCTGCCCTCGGCAGCTTCGTGAATAGACCCCTAAATGTCTTAAGATACACTGGAATTCTTGGCTATTTGTTATTATAGCAGGGCAGTAAATAATACTGGACATTGGGCTTTTAAAGTCATGCTGTGATTCTAGAAGCATTATGCCTAGCTAAACCCAAAAAGTGAAACCTAATATATTGCGGCTTACCAGCCCCTAGTTGTGGTGGCTGCTTCAGGTCTCATTTTCAATTTTTTTCCCCTTTAATTTTCATCTGAGAAGCTAGTAACGCTGTCCTAGGGTGACAATGCTCATACACTGTACTGTATCTAAGGACAAGCCGTGTTATCACCTTATCCTGCTCTCCTAATTTGGAGTATAAATAGCTCCCCTCTCCTCATCTTCATTACATAGGGGGTGTTGTTTTGTGATAACATTGCTTGAGATTTTAGTTTAGTGCACAGGAAGCTGCAACTGAACTGGAATTCTGCCAATATTAAAAGGTATTTTTGTACAGCCTACATCTATACTGTTGTAACTGATTCCTTCACCTAAGGTTAAAGTGCAAGCTGAAGCAAAGCACTGTATATACAACAGGGGCGCCCACTATTTTTCGTCTGGAGATCTACTTTTCAAATGACGAGCTCATTGAGATCTACCAACGAAAAAACACATGCATTCAGGGGCGGGAGGGGGCATGGCGGTGCATTGAAGTCAATGGCACCGCAGCCAGGCTCCGCAGGCAGGTCCCCTCGCCCACAGTGCGATCGCCTGCATTAGTGCCTGTGTTCCAGTCCAGTGCGATCCGCAAAAATGCTGCAAGCACTATTTTTGCAGATCGCACTGGACCGGAATGCAGGCACTAATGTGCCTGCGTTCCGAGTGTGGGCGATCGCAATGTGGGCGATGCCATTGACTTCAATACAGCTCCACACCCCCTCCCGCACCTGAACGCAGGGAGTCGGCCGGTTTAAATTCCAGTGCGCCCTACATGTCCCGGCGTCCTGTCCTCCCGTGGTGCTCGTGTGGCCGGCGTTGCACATGGAGTGTCCTGCACCTTTCCATCTGCAGCGTCTAACACATTCAGCCGGCAGCCGCACGAGCACCACGGGAGCATAGCCGTAGCCAGCTCCCCCGCTGGTGCCGGCTGTAGCGGTCTGTGTCCCTCTGAACCCCCGCAGGTACAAAGACCCGGCACTAGCGGAGAGAATAGGCTCTGAACCTCCACCCCCCCTTTCCCTTAGTACCTCTTGTTTGTATGAAGTCTTGTGGTTCCTCCGCTGCCGCCACCTCTGTCCTCTGTGCCCGTGTCGGTTCTTCCCTCCTGTCCTTCTTTCCCACGCTCCGTGTCGCCGCTGCCACCATCCTTTCCGCCCCAGCCCTCTTCGTAAATTTGTGGCTGAGTCATCCTTAGCCTGCTATTGGATATTTCTAATTGCAATAACCAATAGCAGGCTTTCAATTTGAGCCCGCCCACTGCCTGCTGTCAATCAGGAACTAGTGGACCTGATGGAGAACTTCATCCCTCAGGTCCCTCCTCTGTAGGCAGTGGGCGTGTTCAATTGGCAGCATACTATTGGATATGTACGTAGTGAAAGAATTGAACTTAGCAATTATAGCCTGTGAAAAACAATTCTAAGAGGATGAACCACAATGTAACAAGCAAAACAATATTCTGTGAACTGAAGGCCTGCTGTACGGGCTATTCACTATAGCCCGTACAGCTCCCGAAGTTTGCCAAGGGCCTCAGTCGAGCCAAAGGCATATGCTTCGGCTCGAACCAAGCCCAGATGAAAGTTGAAGCTGGCTGAACAGCCGGCCGACAGCCTGCTACTGACGGCTGGCTCCGGCCACTTGCAGACAGATCAGCATCCCTGGTTCCCAGGTAACCAGAGACGCTGATCTCCAGATAGGCCAACTCTCCCGGACGCTCCCCCTATTAGAAAGCGGCTCCTGGCCGGCCGTTAAGTTATTTTCTGACTAAATCTAAAAGATAAAACTGTATTGAGTTAATAAATAACAAATATTATTAAATTTGAAATTGCGTCTTTTTGGGAAAAGATAAATAAATGAAGGTACACAACACTGTAAATAAGCGATTTATGTTAAAAATCGTTTTTGCGGTGTGTTGGTGTTGTGAAAAAATGATACAGGCGTATATTTAATCGCAACACAAGGTATCACAACGCACAACAATGCGTCACAAAGCTTTGCCATGCGCTGCCCCAGTTAAAATAATGTTTTAAAAAAAAAGAAAAAACAACAACTCATGCACTGTGATGCATTCTAACAATGCACTACAGCACATGTGCGTACATGGCGTACACCACAATATGGTGCATGGGTATGTTATGTGTGTGTGGGGGGGCGGGGGAGTTGTGTTTTTTTTTGTTCTATTTGTTTTTTTCCAAATTTATTTTCTTTTTTACATTCAGAAGTGGACCTGAAGGAGAACTTCAGGTCCACTTCTGTTGATTGACAGCTGCAGTGGGAGGGTGCAATAGCTATTCTGCGATTGGCTATTGTACATTAGAAAAGCCAATAGAAGCGTAGCTATGCGTTCCTATGCATTTGCTTTTTTGTTTTTTTCAAGAACGGCGGCCGGGCCGCTAAAACAAAAAATAAATAAATTATTTTTTACAGAGGGGAAGTGGTTTACCCAGCAAGCGGAGTAAACCGTGGGTGACACATTTAGTGGATTGGAAACCAGGAGGCGCGAGATTAAGGAGGAAACATTGACAAGAAGTAAAGGTAAGGGAAATTCGTTCTGACACAGAAAAGGATAGAAATAGATAGCGATGGACTGAAAGTATAGGTGGAAAAGGCAAAAAGGGGTGCTAACTGTATGGAACAGTGGGAAAAGAGGTGACCTGCGGTGCCTGATTTGATATGGACGGATCGGAGGAAGTATATTATTAAGGATTTCGGATTTAATTAATGCGGTCTGGAGTTTATAGAAACGAGGAAGCATAATGAACTTTACACTCAGGCAGAGGTGGAGGCACCTGCAGCATCGTGGGGGTATTTGCGACAGTTTCGGCTGGGGGGGTCAGTTTGCACTATATTCGGTAAGTTACCCTTTCTAGAATGGTCATATGACAGTTTTGTAAAAGTTTTCTGATGTCTCACAAAAATGACATTTATTAACAGGGCTTAGGATGCATTGATAAATGAGGCACAAATAACGAGGAAAAAAAGTAATTTAATGAGATAGGACAGAAAACTGTCGCAAGTGCCTTGATAAATTCCCCCCAGTGTATGTAATCTATATAGTTTACATAGGGTTAAAATATATTCCTTATTTCTAATATAATTACCTGAAATATAGATCCCATATTGTTTGTAAGTTTTATGTATATAACTGACTCGTCGCTTTCCTACTTGCACATTAAATTGATCTAAAAATGTAATCCAGCCGGCGACCTCTATCCTCCAGAGAGCTACCTAAGTTCTTCCCTAGCATCCAACCAGGACACCTATCTGAACTAAATGATCCAGCACCTAACACCTTTAACTTATAAGGACATGCAGTATATTACGAGACATATAAGAACGTCAGAGGTCTACAGTTTGACCATACTGGCTATCTCTTGGAGAACCAGAAAAATAAATATCTAATTTGCCCCACTGCAGCCAATCAAATTCATAATTTAATTTCCTTATGTAATTTTTCAATCCAGGCTTGAATCTTTTTGATATGACACAATACAGGTGGCTGTTCTGTCAAACACTAAGATACATGTGGGCCATTGTATTATAGTAAAAGAAACAAAAATTGATTTGTAATGAATTCAGACTACATTGATTAACTTGTAAGGTGTGTAGCCACTATTTCAATGACATAAGTGAAAGTGCAATCTGGGATCTTAGGCAGCTTCACATCAAGTAACATCTGGAATTCAGTACCAGTGACCAGGTTTCAGATAAGTCTTATAGACCTGCTGTCATTGCTTTGTGAATAGATTAGATCTTACATAAAAAAAGAAGCAGATCTTCAGTTTATCATTTCCAACCAATTTCACACTTCACTGGTTCTTTCCAGTTTCATCATCTAAACACCAGAGGTCCAGTGAGAGCCTATCATAATAACTTGTGTTTATCAAACACCTCTCTGTCCCTTGGTGTGTTCTAACTATACATCTGAGGCATAGGCACGGCCAGAGCCCCATGACATTATTGTCAATGTCTTGCTAGACTAGATGAGGAATCGAAACATACAGAGAACTGTGAGGCTTCGTATTAGAGCCAGGACAGACATGGTAAGTACAATATAAATACTACAGGGGCTCTTGGTCTTTCTTCAGGCATACTTAAAAACAGAACTTGCCTTTCTAGATAGCCAGTAATCAGAATGCAGTCTTTATACCATAACAAAATAGTTTTTTTTGTTTTTGTTCTATATCTTTGTCTTATACATTGTATAATACATTGTATAATATTGAAAAATACAGACTGATGAATAAGAATTGAAAGCATGTAACTTCCTATGAACTAGAGTCATTTTGGAACATAATTGTTAAAGTTGAAAACGAAAAAAAAAAGGTGTTGTCCAGAGTGACCAAACAGATTTGTTCTTTTTCTCACTGAAAAAAAGAGGAATCAGGTCACTATGGGTAGTTATTGTACTGTTGCCATTGTTTTCATCATTTTTTTTTTTTCATTTTTTATAAACAGACTCATCTGTTGAGTCTGAGATGACTGTTATTTGGACCTCATAGTCGTAAGGTATAGACATAAGATGACAGTGACTTGATCTAACCTGTTTCATGGTTGCTTTAACTATTCCTTTCCCTGTGGACAGCTATAAATATAAACCCTATACAAAGCAGCTTTTTTGATGAACAAGTAATTAAAGCTTAACTCTAGGCAGATATAAGGGACACAAATCAGTACAGTTCTGAATCTGTAATTAATACATAATTACAAGCATTTGTTTTAAATGTAAGTAGTTTAAGTAACTGAATTTACCTGCTGCCTGTCCCTTGCTGTCCCTGAAAAAGCGGAGCTCAGCTTGGGAAAGTAAAAACAGCACAAGCAGCCAATATGTGCATGTGCTTCCAAAGAGGATTCTGATAGGAGGAAAAAGAGACAGAGAGATGAGCTCACCACTGTTTTGCTTCTCTTTCACTATCCAGTCACAAGCTGAAGGTGGGATCATGACAGCCTGGGCTCAATGGAAGTGGGTAGAATGATGCTGGCTGTCATTTAAAATAGAAGACTAAAGACAGTTCGTGGAAAATAAATACTATGGGGTATAGCTCCAGGGTAAGGATTATTGTTTTATTTTACCTTTTTTTTTAAGCTATTATATTTTGCATTCATTTTGACCGGAGTAAACATTTTCAAACTGAGTATTGGACTACCATTGCTGACCTTCTGAAAATACTAGTTTCCTGGCTGGTATATGGACTCATTCATTCGGTACTGGCTGAGAACATGTATGCAGATCAGAAAGGCCAATCAGAAGCCCTTATTTGCATACTTAACCTGGGTTAGAGACTTAAAGTATGGAAGCAGAAGAGTCAGAATGGCAGCAATGGAATGAGCATTTCCTTAGAACTAACTTTATCTAATTCACTCTAATTCACTAACCATACACAGAAATGTATAGAGACACTTTTAGGGCCGGTTCATACCACAAAGAGTGCATTCCAGAGCGTTCGGCCTCTGGAGCGCAACCCGGCCAGCTCCCTGCGTTCAGGGGTAGGAGGGGGGCGTGGTGGTACATTGAAGTCAATGGTAACGCAGCCCTGCCCCCCGCCCGCAGTGCGATCGTCAGCACCGGAACACGGGGCACATTAGTGCCTGCGTTCCCGTCCAGTGCGACCTGTAAAAATGCTGCATGCACTATTTTTGCAGCTCGCCATTGATTTCAATGCACCGACATGCCCCCTCCCACCCCTGAATGCAGGGAGCCCGGCCGGTTTGCGTTCGTTCCAGTACATTCCAGAGGCCGAATGCTCTCTTTGTGGTGTGAACTGGCCCTAAAAAAAGAAACGTTAGGAAAAACAGCCTTTTGTGATACTCCATGGGCCCTGATATATTTACTGCTTTATCTAGTGTACTTATGTGTAGCAGGTGGTGCTTTATATAAACATCTATGAACTTTGTTCAGCTGGGTACTAAAATCCATACAGTTTGCGGTTTACACATTTCATCTTCGATTTGTTCCACCACGTCTTTAATTGTACCATCTCATTTTTATATACCCAACATTTTCTGCATTCTCTATACGCCCATATTGTCAAGAATTAAATTCCATCAATAGCTTTTGGGGTGCTAGGTTGCCTAATGATAGCCTAGAAATGTTGCGATGGGTGACAAGGTGCACAAGCAAGACATTCACCCAAATGTGTATTACCACCACCATCTGCTTGTATCAAATTGCACATTGCATTTATTCGGTCCCCGGTGATTTTGTCACTACGGATGTTTACAGGATGTTTTCTGAGTCTGTAAAGTTGAGAGCACATTCCCTGAAGAAAATACACTATAAGATCCACTGAGACCTCATTAAGCATCCGTTCAATACAATTGTTTTCAAAGTGGAGGATATCACACCATCAGTCCACACAATTCCACAGGACAGAAAAAGTGATGCAATTTATGTGTCTATATCAACAGCTGTACTACATAACATAAGCGCTGAAAGAATTAAACATTTCTTATTTTTTTACATTTTTTTTACAATTACATTCTATTTTTAAATGATTTAGAACATAAGAAAACTAGACTAAACATCTGCATTTGTAAACACATTATACTGTAAACACATATTAATAAAAAAAAGTGGACAGGAATGTGAAAAAAGGGCTTGTTCACGAAAAATCCCCTAAAAACTGCAAACGTTTACATGTGGAAAAAGAATTGCTTTGACTTGGCATGCACATTGACTCCTGATTTAAGAATGTTATTTATGCACATCAACAAGATGCAAAGTTGTGCATATCGTTCTACCGATATCGTTCGCCACAAAACATTTTGCCATGCAAAAATGTTTGTGTGATCATAATTTAAATACAATTGTAAACAACAGTGGTGACAAAAACATTTTGAAAAAAGTTAACTTTTTTAAATCAAAATAATTTTGCACACACACAAAAAATTACATGTTAATTATTATTATTATTATACAGGATTTATATAGCACCAACAGTTTGTGCAGCGCTTTACAAAATAAGGAAGACATTACAATACAATTCAAGACAAGATGGTAAGGAGGGACCTGCCCATGAGGGCTTACAATCTAAAAGTGAGGGGCCAGTGATACATAAGGAGGTAGCTGTGTGGAGATGAATTGTTTGAGAATGTGATGGTTCAGTGGTTAGGTTGAGGTGGGATATTAATGCTACATAGTCTACCTGGTTCAGCTTAATATATATTAACTATTACACCACCCCAAAAAATATAAAATTTAAAAGGTTACAGATGCATTGTTTATTGGCAAATAATATAATAGAGAATCTGTATGAAAACATGGACATTAAACATGGAATTAAAACATTCAAAAAAAGGAACCAACTTGCTTGTCAGCATTTAAATATTAAACTGGGGTTTTCACAGTTTTGTTTTAATAAACCTGCTTTAACATCTGAAACCAATTCATTAATCAGCTGGAAAATGTGCATGGTGAATGTGCACATAGCACACACTTATTACGCATGTATTTTGTGCACAAACAAAAAAATATGCCTATGGCATCATTGGACCAAGAACATTTTAGGGCTCATTCAGACCTGTTCTTTCCAGTGTGTTGCATTACCGTTTGCTGCGTTATGGGAGCCTATTCAAATTAATAGGTTGCCAATGTACCAGAACAGACCAAAAGACAGACATGCACTATTCGTAGTGCATTGGGTGTCATTGACAATGAATGGCATCACAATGCATGCGCTAATGCGCATTTCATATGTCTTTTAGGTTCTACTCAAGGACAAAAAAATTATTGCATCCTCAGAACTATAAACCAGTTGTTGATCCAGCACTCAGACATAAAAAAGCATGGTCAAATAAGTTCTAATGGGTTTTTATTGTACCTTGTTTGTGGTACTGTACAGTAAAGTTCTGCAATATTGGTGATGAAATCTACATTAATAAATACTTTTGTTTTAAAAATTATAAGTTGTTTTTTTTACTTTGCTTAAGCTGCAGGTTGTCTAAAAAATGTTTATAACATAAATCACTAAAAACAATACCAAAAATTGTTTTTTTTTGTACTACAAAAACACTATAAATGTGAAAAAGTGGCTTCCTCTGGATATGATGAACTGTTGGTCTGTATTCTTACACCGCCCCTCTCCCCCATGAAATCTGATGTGATTGGCATAGTGAATTTCCTCAGAAATCTGCACAGATATTCAAGTGAATTTTTAGGCACTGCCTGAGATACCCTCTAAGGCCTCAGTCACACCAGACACAGTGTGCTCCGGCTTGATTCTGGCCAGAACACACTGCATCGCATTGCGGCCGGCTCAATATGTTGTGGGGCAGGAGGGGGCGTGGTGGTCCATTGAATTGAATGGTACCATAGGCCACGCCCTCTGGGCGCAATGCGATCGGCCGCACGGGAATGCAAGGCACATTATGCCTGCGGTCCGGTCCGAACAAAATAATGCTTGCAGCATTTTGTTCAGACCAGATCGCAGGCATAATGTGCCTTGCATTGCCGTGCAGCTGATCACATTGCAGCCGGGGGCGTGGCTACAGTACCATTCAGTTAAATGGACCGCCACGCCCCCTCCTGCCCCACAACATACTGAGCCGGCCGCAATGCGATGCAGTGTGTTCCTGCCCGATTCTGGTGTGAATGAGGCCTAAGACACTTCCATGGCTTAAAGGATGCAGGTGATTCCCTTTTTTTTAATCAAAATGACAAAACTGCTTAAGTGGTGATAATAAAGGCAGATCTTCCTATTTTCGCAATTTGAGAAAAGATGTTGTAAGGCAAACATCAGTTTCTCCACAAGCAAGTAAAATATGAATCTGACATAAAGTTAAAATCTGTGTCATGTATAAAGTAGGGGAATGTTTTTCTTTTAAAAAAGGTTTCACTGTAATTGACTACCTAACATAGCCCCGATGCGGTTTTAGAAAAAACATTCTATTGTTTTTAGTCAACTAAATGCAAATTATTGTAAATTTATATTTTGTGTTTGCTTTTTTGAACCAGCAGTTGGAGCCTTAGCCTCCTCTTCACATAGTCATCTCAATTTACCCCTTTGCTTGGTAATCCTTTTGTGAATATTTAGGTGTCTGTTCACAAAGCTGCCAAAGGATCTAGCCGTAGCTTCGGCCGATCCTTCGGCTAGCTTCGGCCCCAGGAACCGAAGGGCTGCTGTACGGGCTATTCACTATAGCCCTACAGCTCCCGAACGCGGCCGAACGGCTCAGTCGAGCCGAACACATATGCATCGGCTTGGCCGGCCGACAGCCTGCTTCTGACAGCTGGGCAGAGCCAGCCGTGATCTTACGGCTGGCTCCGGCCACTTGCAGGGAGATCAGCGTCCCTGGTTACCTGCTAACCAGGGACACTGATCTCCAAACAGCTAACTCTCCCTGGCGCCCCGGGAGTCTCCTGCTCCCAGCCGCCAAGGAGAGAAACACTGCTGTTTCTTTTTTTTCTTTATTCTGACATGGAGCGATGTCAGAATAGAAAAAAAATAAAAATTCCCATTGAAATGCATTGCTACATTACTATTGGCTATTTCAATTTGCAATAGCCAATAGTAAACTAGCATTGTACCCACCCTCTGCTGCAGTTCTCCATCAGGTCCATCAGCAGAGGGTGGGTACAATGCTAGTTCACTATTGGCTATTGCAAATTGAAATAGCCAATAGTAATGTAGCAATGCATTTCAATGGGAATTTTTTTTTTCTATTCTGACATCGCTCCGTGTCAGATGAAAGAAAAAATAATAAGAATAAAGAAAAAAAAAGAAACAGCAGTGTTTCTCACCTGGGCGGCCGGGAGCGGGAGTCTCCCAGAGCGCCCAGGAGAGGTTTTTTTCCGTTTTTTTTAGCAGAGCCGCCGGACAATAGGAAACTATTGGGCGGAGCTAGCTGTCACTGCTAGCTCCGCACAATCGTTTTCTATTTACTTTTTTCAACTTTTTAAACAATTTTTCTGTTCTTGTTCGGCCAACCCGAAGCCATATGAAGCAAGCCTGAAATCAGCCGTACCAGCCTGAAGTGAATAGCCGAACAGTGTTCGGCTCAATTCACTTGGGGTCGGTTGTTCACTGGGTTGCCCTCGGCAGCTTAGTGAATAGACCTGTAAATGTTCTGCTGATATAGATAATAGATTCACAAGATTACAGTTAGTTTCCTCCTTCATCAGTGATGAATACATAGAGAGTCAAAAATGTTAGATTGATACAAATTTCAAAACGCTGTTAGGGATGAATTTGATTTAGTAGATACTGTAGTCAGCCTCTCTCTACATTGTAGTTTTCTCAAGTTGTCTAACATCTAGTTTAGATAGTTAAGTCAAACAAAAAAAACTGCATTGCAAATTTGATTAGCATCATGTTTCTTAGAAATAAAGATCCCATCAGACTTAGCTATGTAACCGGCCTTAAAGTATAAACAACATTTTAAGAGGGCTCAGTCAGGACTGGTGTTCTTTCTTGAAATGGTCAAATTTGCTACATTTCTGGTCCAGCCATTTAATTTATGAGATTATTTCTGCAAAGTTGTTTAGAGAAATATTCCCAAAGTGGAGGATTATCTTGAAACAAAAAACCACTGTTACATTTCTGTAACTAGATTTGATTTTCTGTTTATTCACCTCCTAATCCCCAAGTTACGTGCCCAGTGACGTACATAGGGTCTTCAGGGGATTGGCTGGAGTTTCAGGTGCACCTGTTCAGGTCTTTTGTGTAAATGATTCCTAATTATTAACTCGCTCAAGTCTACCCGACACAACGAAGAACAATCAAGCAACAGTGAATTGTGATTAGAAAACCAGCATTTTAAATACTCAGGTTTGTCTGACAGATTAAAAGCACATATTCTTTTGTTTTCTTTTATTGTATGCCTTTTAGTTGTTGTAAGGCAGCATATATTTTAAAATAATAAATATACTTTCAATAAATGCACAATAATTATAAAATAAATCACAAATACCTGTACCTCGTGTCGACAAAGCTAGTTCTGCATTTTGGACAGTGGAAATAACCTGCTGATACCTTAATTAATAACGAGGTAGATTGAATGCAGGCTATAACACAGAAGCTGTTTTTTGTTACATTTTCATATTCAAAAGTATTAAATGTGTTTAATAATTTAAATAATTATCTGCTCTACAGATTTTTAGTTATGTACTCATTTATTTTTCTACTTTGCATTTTATTGAGATGGTTGATAAATTGATCATGGAGCAGCAAACCTTCACTTCATGAAAAATAAATGTTATAAATAATATCATCTGTCATCAAAATGTTTGTAAATCTTATTAGTGATACTTCTAATGCATTCCTTTTTCAATAATCTGCTTATTTTTCACAAATTTTCATTGTGCGGGCACACAACTTGCCTGTATTCCTGTAGTCTGCCTGCTTGACACCCCCCCATCAAGATGTACCTGGCTCAATTGACAGTGGTACCTAACAGAAGCCTTGTATGTTGCCACTGAGCAGCAGACCGCAGGCATGCCGCTGCTCCCAGTGAATACGGACACACACCCTCGCTCTCTCTCAAAAAAAAGGTGGGCCGACAGCCTGCCACGTGACTGCTGAAAAAAATGTAAAAAGTATAATGCCATTTTTTTTAAAGTTATTTTTTGTCAATTAGCAATATTGTTTGAATGTGTGCTTTCTGTTATATGACTTGAGATATACGTTCAAATTGTTGTTTAATCATTGATTTTCATTCTCTGTAGGTGTTTCATTAACCTGCACTTAATTTCTC
Organism: Nanorana parkeri; assembly: GCF_000935625.1. Taxonomy (NCBI): domain Eukaryota; kingdom Metazoa; phylum Chordata; class Amphibia; order Anura; family Dicroglossidae; genus Nanorana; species Nanorana parkeri. Next base: position 645,973 of record NW_017307069.1, on the reverse strand, counting down.
CCATTTCTATTTTCCCTCATAATGTAGACTGTAAAATAATGATATTCAAGTTCTTTAACAGTTCAGAATTTTTAATATGCTTTAGATTGGACAAATGTTTTTTTCTGATATTTTATTAGAAATTCCTAACTTATCTAATTTATTCACACATTTCAAATATAATGAGGCAGGTCACATTTTCATGCAGAGAACAGCATAAATTAAAATGCTGCATTATATTTGTAAGACGATAAATACAAATATTCTTTATTAAATGAATAATATTTTAATGGTATCATGTTGTGGTGCAGACATGTTAACAATTATGGCTGTTAAAGATAAAAAATAATAATATTTCATCACAAATCCAAGAAAGGTTTAAAATTACGAAAAACTAAAAAATAACATTTAGCACACCTGTTCATTGAATTATATTTTAAACTGTTTATAATTTGTCATTTTATATTATTCTTTGCAATCCAATCAACTAATTAAATATTATTTAATTCATATAATTAATATATGTATTTAATATAAATATTTGTTATTATTGTTAGGATTTTCTTAATTTTTGTACAGCAAAAGTGTTTTTAAACAAGTACTGCAAAAAGGTTTGGTTTTTTTGGCTTTTTTGTTTACTTCAATTTGTGATTAGTAGGATTTGTTTACATGTTTGGATAAATATAGTGACTTTTTTGGTGCAGAAAAAAACACAAGCATAACTACATGCATTTTGTTGCTGCAAGTTGTTTTTTAAATTTGCAACTAAGACAAGATGACAAACATAAAAACTGAATGTTCCTGCTAACGTGCATGATAATAAAAATTAATGATAAAAAAATTGTTTTATTTGACCTCTAATTTGCAAAGCCACAGAACGTGCTTAAGAAAATAAACATGTGTCTTTATTTTCTCCCAGTTCTATCTACTTGTTGTGAGCCCCCGCACGTTCACACACACACACGCACACCTAACCAAAGTCAGTTCATTAGCAGCGACAGTCATCTTCATTATATTATTAGGGATGAATATGCCTAAATATGTCTCTGGGGGTTTAGGTTTGGGTGGAGTTCTAAAAAGAGCTGAATTAGGATCCAAAACTGCACAGCAGCTACCTTAAACCTTATCTTCCAGCTTGTTGACGCTATGCTTGCTCTTATTAAATATTATGAGAGTGCGTGCCCATAATTTAATTCTGTGTGGAATAAAGATAGCTTTAATACTTTTCTATTTGTGGATATTTTTGTTTCTCTTCCACAAAATCAAATTTGACATTTCAGATAACACAGGCCCTTGCTAAGATTCACGTTGCATATAAACACAATACTGCAGCGTACATCCTGATTAAGACCTGTTTTGAAGAAAATGTATCTGCTGCTATTAAAGTGAATAGATATTGATTTTAATCCTTTGGGTGAGCTCCCTTTCTTGTTTCTGATGGATGACAATTTGCAGTGTAACATAATCCCCCATTTGTGTGGAAATTACACTCAGGTGCTGCAGTTTTCTATAGCTAGCCCACTCTCCTGCTCTGTTCACAGTAATTAGCTGTAACAGGCTGATAGTTATCCTTTCAGTCTGTGCCATGTAAAACGATGTGCAGTGAATTGCTGATAACTACAGATGCTAGATTGACCGTGGGGAACCAGAAGTACATAGACGTAGTCTTGTGGGACCCTGCTGCTGTTTGCTGCTGACCACTTGGGTTGCTCCTACATGGCTTATTGTCTTACCCTATTATGCTAACAGATTTACTCTACATGGCAGCCAGTTTGAACTTTAAAGTCTTGATATAAAAGCTTGATTTTCAAATATGTTTAATTGCGTAGTTAAAGTGAATCTATATCTGAAAATGTTCTCCCTGTGCTTGCGTGGGTTTCCTCTGGGTACTCTAGTTTCCTCTGACACTCCAAAGACATGCTGGAAAGTTAACTGGCTCGTGTATAAATCGGCCCTGTGTGCATGTGAAATAGGGACCCTAGATTGTCGTCACTATGTAAATACCGATAATAAATAACTAAAAACAATTAAAATGTACCTCTTCAGATGAATAGTAGGACATATGTCTACGTCATCAAATCCTCTTTGTTGATGTGAACAAAAACATTGTTTCTGAGCTCTGTTGTTTGACATGGAACCAAGTCTAAGATCACATGGTGTACGGAAACCAAAAGTATTCTGGGAGTTTGATGTTAACAGAGATTCCTGTGAATATGTACTTTTCAATCTAAAAGAATGTTTCTGGCTGACTTGTATTAAGATGAAGTGGTCAGCATGTAGGCGATTCATCTATGGGTTTGCCTGCCACATAGAATAATTCAAGATTGCTGTGAGAAAGTTGCTTAGTGTAGCCATAGATTAGAAAATATCTTCCTGAAAGCAACAGGTGGGAAATTATCTGCTAGTCCTGCATCTCATTAACAAAGTCTCAGGACCCAGCAAAATATGTAAATGTTGTATTACGGTGGCACATGTGCAGCAATACCCTTTCACTATTGCAGATGGAAGGATTGTCTCCTATTCGTACAGAGCTTTTCCTGCGAATTAGGATATAAGGGGCCTAGCTTCTAATTTAATTTACCCACATCACCCCTACAGAATATATTTATCACTGAATAGTGTCAATTTACTATAGCAGGACATGCACAATATTTTAAACAATGTGCACTATATTTTTATCACTTTTTCTACTTTAATAATACAAATTCTGTTTTTTTAATTAATTCGATTTTTTTTACATTGATCTGTAGAATTTGACATGCAAGCTATCAATTTTTATGTGTGTAAAAGACATATCACACAGATTAGCACTGTTTTCAAAATGTTAAATACCACTACCTCTTGGTGTTACCTTTTAGAAATAAGGTGTCTGAGAGAGCAGAAGTATTAATGTGAGACGTTGATACAATAATGATTAATGAGAAAGAATATTCATTCATAGGAATTTTATGATTTCAGGGGTTAAATAATTACTTAATGCAATAAAATTGACTATTCCACACCAATGTGGTGTTAAATATAATATTTATCTGATAAAATGAAGAACATAGTTAAAATAAATTATGAAGCTTAATAAATTGATCCACAAATAGAGACTTGAAGGTCTATTCACAAAAGGGAGAAGAGTTTGGAGAAGGCAGGAGAAGTAAACAATCTGGGACAACATAGCTGAACTGGAAAGTGAGCTGAATTGGAGAATTTTTCCAATTCAGCTATGTTGTCCTAGATTGGTCACTTCTCCTGCCTTCTCCAAACTCTTCACCCTTTTGTGAATTACCCTGTCGGTTGTTTGCATAAACATGTGTTGATGGAAGTCATTTAAATGGTTTACTTATTATATAATTTGATAACATTTGCAAAAAAGAAAAATGTAAAAAAAATATGATTTCCTTTTAATGCGTTATTGGCCTTGAAAATTGCCTTGGACCCCTTATAAATGAGCATGTGTAGGTGGGGATGGTAGACAGTTAAATCAACCTAACGTACTCTGCTAATATTTTATATCTGCACAATGTATCAGCTGCTGTCTGAAATGTCTGACACTTGCCACCATGCCCAGACAGGAATGTACAGAATTTCAAATAAGGTTACGTTCTTCAACGAGGCAAGGATTCTTTAATTTCTTATTTAGAGCATATAGATATTTTGCTTAACAAGTTTTAGAGACTGTTATGATGAATAGAAAATAAAACCGGTGCAAGGCAAGATTTACAAATGTAATAACAAATATATTAGAAAGTAAGCAAAAGTTAAATTGGTTTAATGGAGTAAAATCTGCTGTAGAGTAAGTCCAATCTGATATTTTAAGGTCATTGCCTCTCTTATGAACGGCCCTTAGCAATTCTTCATAATTTTCAGTTGCAAATGAGAGCTGCCTGCCAGTCAAAAGCAATAGCTTCTAGTCCCTATTCCCCTCCTCAGATTGGGGTTCATTAGACCTCATTTTCACCCCACTTAAAAACAGTAATAATCAACATCTAGTTGATTATCAATATTTGATAGGTTTTCTAAACGCTGTGTTTATTTTGTTTGAAGTTAAACTAACCTTTTGCTGAACCCTGCTTGTACAAAGCACATGCTCACTTTAAAACTTTTTCTTTTTTTTTTTTTTTTTTTTAAAGCAGTGAAAAATCAAGATTTAACATCTCGGTAATGCTGCTCATTGTGGCATGTATATTAGAATTTGAATTTCATGGGCTTAGTTGGACTTTCTATATATAATATGATTTATGCAAAGCCATTTTTAGATGTGAAAGCATTTACATAAGTGGTCTGACCATGATATCTGGAGAGGAATGCTATGATCATATATGGAAGTTTCTCATAGCAAAACCCCCAAGTTCCAAGCATTTTCAACTCTTCTCTGCCACCAAGCACTGTAAATTTACACCTATTGTCTGAAGATGAATATGATTGTTGATATATTATATCTATATTTCAGAAAATGGTGTGCTTTGGGAGTGTGCAACAGAAAGGTTAACACTCCTTCATGCAAAAAACATAGAAACAAATGTTTTATTTTGGTTTAAACAGTAAAGAAACTCTGCCCCTAAAATAATGTGTCCAGGTTTATATTGCAGGCATATGGAAGTATAAAGACAGACCCAGAGCAACCTCCAAGCCCTGCCATCTGGGCCATGCTGATGGGCAAAGCTCTAACTGTTAGGCAGTAATTTCTAACAGAGAATAGATATCACTATCCACTCTCCATAATATTCTACTGGGATCCACGCACAGCAGCCCACATTTTGCAACCTATTCATAAAATGCAGGCAGCGGTATGAAATCCATGATACCCCATGGAATTCTCTCCGCATGATGCAGCAGAGAGAGCTCTATGATAGGAGGAGAACTGGTCAAGTAGCTTTTTACAGTTCACTTGACTGGGCTCTCCTCCCACCTTTTTTTCTTTTAACAACTCTGCTCCCAAACCCATCAATGTACATTTGTGGCCATACCACAGCTTTTTGCTTAGACATCTTAAAGTATCACAGATTGCATGCTTCCTCCCCACCTCCCACATATTCTTATTGACCCATTACAATAATGGTCTGCCTCACTGGCCAACAAGAATGCACAGGAGGCATAAAGGTGTAGATGAGCTTCAACAATAACATTACATGTCCAAGAATGGCCTGGCTTTAGACATTTAAGTGGAGTCTGGGAGGTTGTAGCAGAGTGACAGAATCACTTTAAGTGATATACTCCAGTTGCATGTGCTAGATTTGACACTGCGAGGCAGAACAACCCTTAAAGGTCCCATTTGTGTTTGGATGGATGTAGTTGGAAGGAGTGGAGAACTGGGGCACCATCACCAGCAGTTACAATGGATGAACTTCTGCTGGGCTGGTAGAATTAGGGGAAAGTGCAAGTAAGTGTGGCCAGTGGCTCAGGAGGCTTTATAAGTCATGTGCAGCATAAACAGTTTTGGGTAGACAGTGGATCCAGATGTAGTGAGAGACAGATGTGCACAGTTCTGCACTGCTGTTAAAGACTTGACATAGAGTTTAAAGCAAGAGTTCACTGCCAGGAGCTTACATCATAGGAGCAACGCAATAACAATAAAATATTGTTAAATAAATGAATTAATATACTTAATACTGTTAATACAAGTGTGATCCCCAACAGTTATCAGAATAGAATATTTTTAGGAAAGTGGTCTCTTAAGTCTATGATCAGCGTTAGGACTTGATTACATGGGCATTTGCATAGCATTGTGGGTGATGTGCAATGCAGTAGAATTTAAAACTGAATCATATGGAACAGTGTATGCTCAAGCTGACCTCCAAATATAATATATTGAAAGGCGATGCGAGGAATCTGACACTGCACTGTTGCCCTTCTGTTGTCTTGTTACAGTCTTGCCACTCTCCGTTCTGCCCTAACATTGACTAGTCGCTGACGGCCACAATTCGCCCGTTCAGACCCAGATTTTCGGCTGACTGTCCAGTCTTTAGACACTTTAACAACAGCTGCTCTTGAACATTTAACGAATTCTGCTGTTTTGCTGATACTCGCTCCATGGCTCCAAGCGCCAACAATCATCCCACGTTCAAAGTCTGTTAAATCGCGTTGTTTACCCATATCTTCAGACCAAAATCACTTCTACTGTTGTGGTAAAGAACCTGCTTCACTATTTATAATGGTCTGACCCTCTAGCAACTTCAGCGCAAAATTATAGGTAATTATAGCTAATTTGCCTACAACCGTCAGGTGCTCATAATAATCTGGCCACTCAGTGTGTATATATATATATAATTGTTTTACATAGTCTGTTGTTTTGTCTGAAAATAGATACAGTGGCCAAGATTTTCTAATCAATGCTTCACTTGCACTCGGGTGATCCAGGAAAATATTCAGAGTATCAGGAGCTCCTCCAGCTTTAAATAGCACAAGGCCTAACACCAGAGACAACTCCTGCCAGTAGTTATATCTCTGTGCTCACTATTATAATGAAGATAAACTTGTTTAAAAGGCAGCGTCTTGGAACGTAAATAGATTGGCAGTGTAGAACAGTTGAGCTCCTGCTCCCCCTGAGCCAGATTCTTGGGGCTACAAAACTCTGAGCTCTGAAACTGCAATTCTGAGCTGCGGACGATGCCAGCTCTCCACCTCTCCTATAACCAGTTTATGATAGCACATTCTGTTACATGTTAGACAGAGACAGGTGGTGTTTCATTATAGTTATTAAGATCAAGAGGGGTTAACTAGCTCATGTAAACAATGCCTCCAAGTGAGTAAATGTGAGTTGATGTGTGACAAATTTGTGACAAAAAAAATTCTCTCCCTCCTCTAGATGCTTTCTAGCAGAGGAATTTGCTTCTTTTGATTTGATAAAACAGGCAGGTTGAACAAGACAAATAACTCTATTCCCCCATCTTAGCTAAATGGTATAGATGGAGCAATCTGTACTGTAGGCTATTGTATTCAGGACCCATAGGGGCCTGAATACCCAAACAAGCAAAACAAATGACAAACGCACTCAGCAATTCATCACCGGCTATACAGTAAGGTGCACACGAAATGGGCTTTAAACAGTAAAACAGTAGAAAGGTATCATGGCACACTCACAAGCCCGCATGTAAAACAACTTGTCTCACCACTAAGGATAATAACAGAGGTTTGGATACATGTCTTCTGCAGAAAATGTGAAAGCCGCACAGCCGCGCCAAGGCACCTCTTAAAGTGCGGTCCTAACTCTAAACTATGAGAGTCTCTTCTGCAGAAGACGTGTATCCAAACCTCTGTTATTAACCTTAGTGGTGAGACAAGCTGTTTTACATGCGGGCTTGTGAGTGTGCCATGATGCCTTTCTACTGTTTTACTGAATACCCAAACTGTGCATCTGCATCTTATGGGTACAGTTGCTGTTCAGCAGAAAATGTTCCCCTGATAGGTGGGCCGATACGTAAATCGACTTTTGCCGTGATGCCAACTGAGCCATCCACTGCTTGAATTTTGGCTGATTTAGCAGTTAGGGCTGAAAGTTGAGCAGTGAAAGGCCAGGTTGATATTTCCTTGGCCATTTGTGGATTTAATTGCTCACTGGCTTGTGGATATATCTTGAAAACTCTATTTGGGGTATCTCCTCCCAGTAAATTCTATCTTGACCTTTTCCCATGAGGCTGTGATGAAGACATCTCTTGCAACTGGAAAGCTTATTTTCTTCAGTTTACATTTTAGGGATATATCAGAAGAACATGAAAAAACATTTAGAAGAAAAAAATAATAATAAAGCATGTATGTCATCACTTGGCCTGCATACTGTTCTTTGGTGGCAGAGTCCGGCAGCCTTCTGTTAACATCACAGATTTCTGCCTTGGATATTTTTTTAAACAATTATATAAAAGAACACATCCATGGGATCCCTTTAGATGTGCCTGCTTCTCCCTGGTAGCCTCAGGGTGCTGCAGACTTCAGTGCAAAGCCCACTGAATGGTGGATTGGTTGCATGCAGGTCTATAGGGATTCCGGGGATGTGTTCTTTCACATAAAGCTCGGGAACAAAATAACTGATGGGAGAAATAGCTAAAAGGTGGGAGAGGGGACCAACTACTGTACTGATCAGAGGGGGAAGAAATTAATGAATGATGCAGGTTGTCCTGACAGGAAATAAAGGTTGGCTGAAGATAGCTGTTGCAGCTTTAATTGTAGAGATGCAGGTTTACAGGAAATTGAGAGTATTACTTTTCAACTTAGGAGAGGATGAGCTACAAGTGTGAGAAAAAAGGTAAGGCTGGAGTTGAGCTTTAAAGTTTTGCAGATATGTAAATGAGTTTGTAAAACTGTAGCTAATTCAACAAAAGACAACACACCATTTTATTTGACTACAACACAAATTATGTAGAAAAAATAGTGGGAGATGTGTTAAGTAGGGAAGGGGGGGCAGGGCGTTAATGGGTAATTCTACACTACCCATCGGCAGTGGTGGGCAGAGCTGGCAGATTTGTGTGGTTAATTTTATCAATTGGGTGACAAAGCGGAATTACCCTTTAATAAAAGTGACTGGAGCGCTGCCAATCGGCTTTCCAAATTTTAATTTTCTAAGTTGAATGGTTGCTATAGGCAACCTCACCAGTTGAGATTGGAACCTGTCTCAGACACTTTTTATTAATTCCCCCCTTGTGCCACATACATTTGTGATTGAAGTATTATTAGATGTAGAGTGGCTGCGCTGACTGTTTACAATCCAAATGTGTGTTTTTGTAAGAAGATCTCTCATTGGTCTCATAATGCCTCACATCTGACCACCATCTAATTTCTTCATGAATCTTATAAATATGCTTATACTGATTGAGACCAATATAACCTCTGGGTTGCCTAATCTGTGATATATTGTAGCTCAGCAGCTATTCAGCAAGGGTGCTGGTTACGTGTGCCTGGCAAATAACAAAAGGGAGGAACTGCAAATCTTTATATAAAATACAATCATGAACATATGTAACACCAGGTAAATACAATGGAAGAAACATAAAAGCAATGTTTAGATAAAACTTACACTTGCAACTCAAAATGTTTACTTGCTGGATATATGCACAAAAAATCCCTTTAATAGCTTTAAGGGAAAAAAGAATCTCCATAACGTTTTGTAAGGCTGCAATTTTCCCTTTTCTAGTGTACAGATGAGCATGTTGATGTGAAGGTCAATAATTATCTAATTAGAACATTTAACCACAAAAAGCTTTCCTGATTGCTGCATTCTTCAAAGTTCACTTTCCCTTTCCCCCCACCTTATCCTCAAAAGCTGTCCTGTTAAAATGAATGGGCTCAGGGAAAGTTCTAGAAATAAATGAGCATCAATAATAGACTTCATGAAAGGCTCTCTGATGAGAAACGAGAGTGATAATGGCTCTGTGGGCTCCTCAGGTGTCAATAGGGCTAGAGAGAGAGAAATGCTCTCATATCCAGCACAGAGACAGTTTGATCTCCGTGGTAGACTTTATTTAGTCCTAAATGGTAAATGAAATCTAGCCAAAAATCCATCTTAATACTCTCCTATGAATATTGTAACGGACAGCATGGATTTCTCAATTCATCACAACATTAGCTCCCGACAGGTGCTTTGTTGTGTTATTTATTCATTTTATACTATATGTTACTTGGGAAAAAGAGGCAAACACACACACATTCACTTCTTTGTTGTTTTGGTGTTTAGTTTTGTATAACTCCATGTTATTGTCTTATTTAATTTGACTTCGTTTTTTTGTGAGGTCAGGTACTGATGTTGGACGAGAAGACCTGGCTCGCATTCTCCGCTCTAATTCATCCCAAAGGTGTTCTATCGGGTTGAGGTCAGGACTCTGTGCAGGTCAGTCAAGTTCCTCCACCACAAACTCACTCATCCATGTCTTTATGGACCTTGCTTTGTGCGCTGGTGCGCAGTTATGTTGGAACAGGCAGGGGCAATTCCCAAACTGTTCCCACAAAGTTGGGAGCATGAAATTGTCCAAAATGTCTTGGTATGCTGATGCCTTAAGATTTCCCTTCACTGGAACTAAGGGGCCAAGCCCAACCCCTGAAAAACAACCCCACACCATAATCCAACCTCCACCAAACTTTACACTTGGCACATCTACACTTCTCTAGAGTCCAGTGGCGGCGTGCTTTACACCACTGCATCCGACACTCTGCATTGAACTTGGTGATGTAAGGCTTGGATGCAGCTGTTCGGCCATGGGAACCCATTCCTTGAAGCTCTCTTAGCACTGTTGTTGTGTCAGTCTGAAGGCCACACAAAGTTTGGAGGTCTGTAGCTATTGACTCTGCAGACAGTGGGTGACTTTGGCGCACTGTGCGCCTCAGCATGCGCTGACCCAGCTCTGTAATTTTACGTGGCCTACCACTTTGTGGCTGAGTTCCTGTTGTTCCCAGTTGCTTCCACTTTTTGTTATAATACCACTCACAGTTGACCGTGGAATACTTAGTAGCAAGGAAATTTCACGGATGGACTTATTGCACAGGTAGCAGCAACCTGTCACGGTACACGCTCGAATTCACTGAGCTCCTGAGAGCGACCCATTCTTTCACAAATGTTTGTAGAAGCGTCTGCATGCCTAGGTGCTTGATTTTATACACCTGAGGCCATGAAGGTGATTGGAACACCTTCAATGATTTGGAGGGGTGTCCCAATACTTATGGCAATATAGTATATATATATACTAGACATGTGCACAACAACAAAAATAGTTTCCAGGCGAAACAAATGAAAACAAAAAATGGTATCCTTCGTTTTGTCAAAGGAAACACATTTTTATGATGTTTTTGATTCTGAGGCAACGAGTCTCCAAAACCCGAAACCACAAACTGAGGCTGTAGAACGAGCGACGGCCATATCGGCTGCCAGCGTGTTCTGCGCATGCGCCGCCATTTTGGAGTAGATCTTGGTATACACCAAGATGGCAGCACCCGCATGTTCTAGTGCCGCCATGTTGCTGTATACCAAGATCTACTCCAAAATGGCAGCGTGGAACGTGCTGGTGGCTGATTTGGCCACCGCTCATTCAGCGTGTGACGTCACCATCATGTGACGTCATATGCTCTGCCTCGAAAATGGCAGCGGGCATGTGCAGAGCACGCTGGCGGCTAATATGGCCACCAGTGTGTTCTGAAAACAAATGTATTTGTGCCTGAATATAATTTTAGTATATTTGGGCATATATTAAATTTGTTATTTTGGATTCGGATGAACTGCCGAATCAACTGATTTTGATTGATTTGCAGGTTCATCCGAAACCGAATGCACATGTCTATTATATACTGTATGTGTTTATATATACATATAACGTTTTGGGGGCTTTAAGTAATTGTCAGGCCTAAAATGTGGATTACAACTTGTGTGCAAAAAACACCTTGGCAGCGAAAGGGTTAAAGCACTAAACAGGACCAACATTTTTATATTACATAAGAAGACTCAGTTTGACTTTTAGTTGTGGCAGAAGTAACTGGTTTCTAGTTTTTCACATGGAAATTTTTAACCTGGCATGTTCCTCTGAAAATGTTCCCATGGCTCTAAAGTTCAGCCAGTGAAATGGTGACTCGTCTAAAATTTGGGAGAATGGTTTTCAAATTTCCACATTATGTTATATAAGTTTCATTCTCATGATTCCTTAACAAATCATTTTGTATTTTGTTTCACAGAATGCATGCAGGACACACAAAATATATATTTTTAATACTTCTAAATATAATGTGCAGCACTCTAATAAGAGCACGGTTCTATTCACAAAATAATTTTATGAAAAGAAACTGGGCCAAACCTAAAATAAAATAAAGACGTAGCTGGTTTAAAGAGATCAAGCAATATTTGGGTTTGGGATGAAACTGTGTTTGATAGGAGAGAATAGTTTCTGTGGAGCTCATTTGTTTAATATGAGTAAGAGGGAGATAGCGGGTCATCAGTTTCTAGGATTCTCTGTGAGAATAAATGACAGTTGCTTTCACAAAAACCTTCTCCACCTGTGTGAGTTGGGTAGACTTGCTTAAGAAGGACAGATCTCTCTTGGAGATACTATTTAGAGTGATGTGTGTGCCACTTTCCCTCCCCGTGTGCAACTGTTTAAATTTAATGTGGAGAAGCTTAACAATTTAATAATGTACTTTACTGAAAGAAGTATTCACTGACTGAACAAAGCACCTCTCTTTAAGCACTAAAAATCATTTCAGTTCCAGATGCTGCAAAAGTGCTTACAATTGACTTTAGAAAGCAATCAAGCAGTAGAAAAAAAAAATCAAAGAACACTTTAACCACAATGAGGTATATGTAAGTGGTATAGGTTTTAGAATTGATTTTTTTTTTCCTTCAGTGATTGGAATCTTTTAACCTTCCTGTTGCTGCAGTTAAAAAGTTGTTCAGGATAGAACATGCAATAGTCGGCCTTCCTGTTAGCAAGGGGTTACGAGGCTTTTACAAAAAATGCTGTGGTACAATTATGTATATTCCACTTAAGTAATTACACTGTAAAAATGATATATTTATGGGTACAGGAGGAAAATATGTAACACAAGAAGAACAGTATTTTTCAAATAGATTATGAAAACCATTTACACACCTGTATAGTTTAGAGTTAAAAGGAACTTGACCCACCAATTTAATGTCTCCAAAAATAGTTACATTTAAGGCATGCCAACTGTCAAGGTTGTCGGTATGCTTATTTCAAGGTTGTCGGTATGCTTGTGAAGGTGGGTCCCCTACTAATCAATGTTTAGAAAAGATTCAAAATTCCTCAAAGGAGGGGATCCCACCATTCCTTCAAAAAAGTGTAACACATATTTATAACAATATATATTTATTTATAGAAATGCTTAAAAAGAGAAATGTATAACAAAATATATCCAAACTATTCAATCAAAAAACATACATATATATGTGGCTGCATTCCGCTAATAATTTAGGAACAGTATATGATGGAAAAACGGTTTAGAGGCACCCCGTGTGAATGCCTTATATTTCTCAGATAGAAAAAGGAAAAATGGTATCAAGAATATGCATATATATATTGGCTTATTTCAAGAATGTCCACATGAATGGTAAAAATTACCCATGTTTTTTAGGGAGGGAAGAAAAAACAGCAAACGAGCTCTGTGAAAAAATACCATGCATGTGTATGAAGGCAGAAAAAAGAAAAACAAAATAAGTCAAATAGGATTAAAGAATGGAATTCAACTCACGGTGGAATATCCTCATTTAGGAGACCAGTTTTTGGGGAAGAAAGGTGATATTCCCACTATTGTGATTGCATCTGTCAACGAAAAAACAGGAAATTCAGGAGATACAGCTGTATCTCGGCTTGGTAAGTTGGTTTAGTAGATCATTGCCTTCACTGAATGCCCGTATTTGTTCTGTGGGATTTATTTTTCTTCCAAAGTTGTTGTTGTTGAATAAGAAATCCGTTATGAATCCAAAAGCCCAACGGCTCTGTCCTGAAAAGGTGCGGAGTAACTTGGTGTCATCAATCCTTTGGTTAAAAGTCCAAAAAGCTCGAAAAAAGTTGCCATCAAATGTATAGCGAAAGCTTGATGATAGCTATGTAGATTTTGGGAGATAGCACTATCTCGTCTTTTCTGTTCGTATTGAATATAAGCCTTCACTGAAAAGCTATGCCGTGCAGGTTTCAGGCGATAGCACCTTCTCGGCTTGGCTGTTTATCCTGAATATAAGCCTTTACGGAGATGTAGATCTCCTTATTCTCTTCCTCTTTCTACAGGAGACTCTAAGTAAGCAAGTTCTTGCTGATATACCAGATTCCACAGTCTCTTAAATTAATGTTTAAAGGCAAGTAACAAGGGGGTCTCAGCTGGAGCAGCCACAAGTAGAGAACCTTCACTGAACGCCTATGATGCGTTTCACCACTTTCCACACCGGGGCTTCATCAGAAGGGCGTTGTTCGTTTTTCCATCATATACTGTTCCTAAATTATTAGCAGAATGCAGCCACATATATATGTATGTTTTTTGATTGAATAGTTTGGATATATTTTGTTATACATTTCTCTTTTTAAGCATTTCTATAAATAAATATATATTTTTATAAATATTTGTTACACTTTTTTGAAGGAATGGTGGGATCCCCTCCTTTGGGGAATTTTGAATCTTTTCTAAAAAAAGGTGTATTGCCAGGAATCTACAATGTTACAAGCATGACACGGGGTCGCCAAAAGGCTTTATCATAGAGACCCATAAATGGGTGTTGTCATAGCTGATGACATCTGCAGCGCCATGGCAACTGCTATCCAAATGAAGAATAAGATGGCACCTTCCTTGGCTGTAAAGGATTGGAGGGTGTAAATCCACCTTAAGTCCTTTTTGTTAGGTAGGTGCCCCAATTATCAGTCTGGCTGCATGAGAGAACTATGCAGCATGGATGGAGGAATCTCTATCTGCTGGCTATTGTATTCAGACTGCCGGAACCTGTGGTTGCCTGAACACCTGAACAGTGACTACACCCGGCTCCTTCAATTTTGTAATCAAAGTTTTTTGAGCCGGTTGGTGCAAGTAAAGACCACCATCCTCCACATACCACCATTGTGCTTTTCACCTCAAACTAAAGATGAATGTTATTTTAAAAGCTTTAAAACAGCCAAAGGCTATACAAATGCTTTTTAAAAGCTCACTGTGCACACTGCTCTTATAAAGGCTAAAGCCAGTGTGTGTAAGGCCTAAGAGGGTATTTACCCTTTGGGTATATGAAACAGGAAGTAAGGGGAAATCTCTCTTCCCTCCAAAAAAACCCTGACAGGGATTTTAACCATTCCCTACTAAAAAAAAACAGTTTACGGTTTTGACTATAGATAACATTTAAAATGCTATGACTTTACTATTTTGTATAAAGCCCCTTCTCAGGCTAAACATTCTTCTTGCTTATGTAAGAAGAAGAAAAACTTGAGATGTATTTTGTCATGTTACTTGCAGCCTCTATTTAAGTAAATAAAACATAAATCAAACATTATGGTTCATCTGACAGCCTGTTGCTTTCTTTAGAGGTTTCGTAATCTCTGGCCAGTTCAGACTGTGTTTTATGCCGCCCAGGAAAGGCTCAAAGCTTCTTGTACATGTGGCTGTTTATTGAGACCTATGAATTACAGCAGCTGCAGGTGTCATTTTTATTGGATTTGGGAATCTGATAAATCAGGCTTACAATCAAACAATACATTGGATCAAATGGCAGCGCTGCTGTTTGGAACAGACTATTTTTAGGCCTGCAGTAC
Source organism: Nanorana parkeri (assembly GCF_000935625.1). Lineage (NCBI taxonomy): Eukaryota > Metazoa > Chordata > Amphibia > Anura > Dicroglossidae > Nanorana > Nanorana parkeri. The sequence goes on along the minus strand of NW_017307069.1, from coordinate 630,791 downwards.
AGTAAAGGGACATAGCTATGAGAAATACAATCTACCCATGTACTGTTTGTGTTCCTGTTTTGTTTGCAGTGTGTGAAGTCCAAGGAAAACATTACTAGAGTATGGAGGAACTGAAAGATAGAGGAAGGTGAGGAAGTAGCAGATTTTTTAGCAGGGTGGTGTGGAGAAAAAGGCTCCTTGCATCCTAAGCCCCTCTCCCTGGTCCCCAACCTTCCCAAGCCTTGTGTGTCCTGCTCCTGACTCCCGACCTCCCCCAAGCTAAAGCATTAGCCCTGGCTTTGACCTCTGGCACAGAGCTGACAAATCAAAGCCCTGCTGGCGCAAGTTCTTTGGCTGTATGTTTACAGTTAGCACATCATTTTAACAGCTTTGAACTTCCCTGACTGCAAAGTGGCCAAACTGAAGTGGTACACAGACCTGAGGCACTGCTGAGGACTGCCGCTACCTCCTGGCTATTTATACCTCTACAATGCCAAATGGGCCACATACCAGCACCTCCCTCTCTGCTGGCGCCTCTATGTATTTCCAGTCCTCCCATCGTGGGCCTCAAGATCTAACACAAACCTCGGGCTGTGGGCAAATTGACAACTTTCAGGCTAGTTGTCTGACTAAGAGGAAGAGCAACGCACCCTTGCACTGCCATGACAAAACTTGATAGTGATTCCTAGTGCCACTTTAAGACCTAAGGAATCTCAGGCTAAATAAACTTTATATCTGGAGAATCCGCAGCACCACTTGAATACATACAACTTAAAATTTGAAACAAATGACATTTTACAGCTCTGATAAGGTTACCAATAATACCATGAACTACAGCTCATGTGTTGGACTTAAGAAAAGAAAAAATAGCTTTCTATGTTATTGTGAGAATCTGACCACAACTACATTAAGTTGGCAGAGCTGCATTACTGGATACTGCTCTTCATCTAATGGACACCTCTGAACTGCAACATGCTTCAGGTACATAAGAGTTGATCTCAATAGTCACCTTTATAGTATTTATAGGTTTACTTTATAGGTTAATCCTGTGCCTGATCTGCTGATTTTGTTAGTCTGTTACCTGGTCGGGTACACTGTTTGCTTTTTAGTATACACAACTGCTTACTAGTATTTGACTTCTGACTGTATATCTGACTCAACTATTTGCCTGTCTGACCATGCCTCTGTTTTGGTAAAATTCTTGGTTAGTCTGTTGAGTTGTGCCCAGGCCTTAGCAGTGTAGCACCTGCATCACTAGTTGCTTTGGTGAAAAGCTAGCACTCTAGAATTGGTATTTCAAGTAGTCTGCATTCACAGGGGAGGCAACATCATGTCAGTTATATTGCCTACATTTGTATAATTTTATGACAAGTGTGTCACTGTTGCAAATATAAATACTAGTGGTATGCTTACATCTCGGCATCTCTTGGCTTTCTACCAGTACCAGGGTCCGTACAGGGCCGTTAGGGCAGAACTGGTGTGTAGGCAGAGCCAATGGTTGGTTGTTAATGCAGAGACACTTTAGCATATCTTTACATGTGTGCCCAACTTTTTTTGTAAGAAGCTTTAGAACATGTTAATTAAACCTGGCTCTTACTGTCACTTTTTCTAGACAACTTGGGCTACATTTAAATGTAGATCAAAATATAAGGGCATTTCAAATTTTAAAAAAAGCAATTTGTATAGTGACTACTGTCATTACATCCATTAACCGTATACAGTCATCAGAATACATATTTTTCACAGTAGTTGTTCTTTTAAATATTTTTTTTAAAATTAGGAACGAAATTGAAAGGTATACATGTAAAGTAGAAGCATGTGCAAAGAGAAATTAATGATAATACTGATACATTTTGCAAGATCATACATTATATATACAGTCAGTGTGACCAGCTCCTCATACTGCAGATGGTATGATGGCACAATAGCATCGTCGATTGTTGATTCAGCTATTGCACTTGTGTTTAATGTAATTTACTGTAATGCATTTTTAATTGAATTACAGCTGCTTTATTTAAAATGACCTGGAGGTGCTGTGTGGAAAGAATAAAGATAAATAGCACTTCACTAGTACATCTAAGAAATTAAATTGATTAGTCAAGTTGAGTAGAACATATTGACACAGATGAGAGAGAGAAGGCCTGCTATTGGCCAGTTGACACATGCACAAACAAGTGTCGGGAGTGATGAAGGAAAATATATATTTAAAATTAAAACTAAACTCTGTTATGATTGCTTATTGCATCATGCCTTATTCGTGACCTTTCACCTAAATTAAATGAGGATGGGAGAGGCTTCAGAACCTTGCCAGAGCCTCTCCCATCCTTTGGAACTCACAACCTCAATCCTTCTGGCTATCTCCCACTCTGTCCACCTTTTGACGATCCCTAAAAAAAATCAACCCTTCAGGGAAGCCTGTTCTGCCTTGGCCTGACAACTAAACTTTTACTTTCTCCACTAATTTATCTCTTCGCAGTTATGACCTTTTTATATCACTTTCCCCTCTCTTTTTGTACGCTCTCACAAGCAGAACCCTTCTAAGCCTCTTGTCTTGATTTGTATTGTAACTGTACTGTCTCCCTTTATATTGTAGATTGCTGTGCAAAATGTTGGTCTATATAAATCCTGAATAATAATAATATTCATAATAATCATAATAAATTGAGTTATTTAAAACTGATCCTTTTTATTGATTCTCCATCAGAATACAGTGATGCTACAGAGCAGAACTGTTGCTGCATTACAATATTGCTGTCGTGTTATAGTAGGCTGTGCATGAAAAAATGAAAGACATTCTGACAATATAATTTATATTGCACCCTTGACTTTGAAACATAATTGAAATGAATCAAACATTACCTGTGTTTTATTCTGGTGTTGAGAGTCTGGCCTCACTAACTCCATGATGTGATGTATATCACTACTTGTCATGCTGAATTGAAGCTTTTTTTTTTGCTGGTCAAGGGATGTCTATTTAATTTTATTTCTACCTATCAGTGGATACACACACAGCTCTGCCTTTCTGAAGTTTTACAGACTATGAGCATTAAGATGAAAGCAGGAAGTAAGTTCTCTGAAAGTTGACTGGGACTGCTTATGAATGCAGCTCCAGAATAGACCCATACACAGAGAATGCAAACAAATTCCAGACCAAACAGTCCAGACATTGACAATAACAACTATGGTATGCCATTGCTTTAAGTTAATTTTTCAAAGTGCTCATATTGCAAAAATGAATAGTTTCTGTGGTTTTGGTTGCAATGTTCAAAAAAAGTACTCACATTGTTTTCTGGCATACTGTAATCCAAAACCTCTTATGTACACAGTCTCTATCATCACTGGGAGAAGTTATAACTATTGCAAATTGTGTTTCCTCTAGGAGAGTGACATTTGTGGGGAAGACAATATCCTTGTTTGCCTTGCGGCTCTTCTTGACTGCATGTCATTGTATGATACAGCAGTGGCGGGAGGTCAGAGGTATAAACAAGTGAAAGCTGCTGGTGGCACTTCCAGAAGTGTAGATTTTCCAGTGGGTTTTAGCTGAAGATTTTACAGCATCAGTATAGTGTTCAGAGGTGCGGAAACAGAGGAGAGGGGGGTACTTTCACTCTATTTTCACAAGTAACAATGTTTTTAATAGTAATTTTTTACAAAAGGGTTGCTTTAGAAGCAAAATATAATTCTCTGACATGTGCTGGCATTCATAATTCCCTCCATCCACCTTTTAACTCCACCTAATTTTGTAAGGCTTGCTTGTTGTCTGACAGTGCGAGAGGGCTGCCAGTTTTATACAGAAGATCATGTAGACTTAGCAATTCACTGATTTTACTTGTTTGGAGTTGTGCTTTAAATTGCATTTGTGGCTGTGGAAAACGCCTTCCTGTTCCTTTGCTCCAGTTTTTATATAGCTCTATTGTGTCTGAGCGTGGCAAATTTTGTAAAAGAATTCCCGCACTAATCATACTGTGCCCCTCAGAGATTTGTGGCTATTATTTCCCATGGAAAGCACATCTTCCATGTAAAAAGTTCATTAATCTTCTTAAATTGTGCTTGTCACCATTAATGGCACAGTGCCACATAGGCACAAATGCAACTTGCAGCAGTGACATATGGAGCCATTTAAATCTAGGTGATGGATGCATTTGAGCAATAGTTTGACATCACTTTTTCTTTAAGTAGCTTTTGTACAATATCAAACGTGGGAGAAATGTGACACATATGAGCTGTGCTGTAATTGGAAAACTTTCCTGGTATTATATGGAATAAACAGAGGTTACTGGCTTTATAAAACAGCTGATATTTCTGTAGCTCTCTTACTAAGGTTTGACTGTCTGCCCTAAAGTATATGTCAAGGGAAAAAAAACATATTTGGCATATCTGTAAAATACATGCCCATTTTCCCATGTTGTATCCTGTTAAACATGCTGCCAGTATAGGGAAATAATTGTTGATGTGTCAGAAATACAGTGTACACCTACCGTCCTCTTTGACATATCAACGCTGTGTATTTTTGGCTCTGAATTCCAAATCATGTGGTGTCAGCCCTGACTACTTGATTTTTAATGCATTACAAAGAACACATCTTCCTCCACCCTCCTAATCTCCATCTACCTCTCCTTGTGCACAGACAGAGAGCACAAGAAGTTACCAGCTCACAACATGTCTGTCTAAACCAAGAGTAAGTGTTAGATGAGTAGGAGAAGGCTAGAACCCCCATCAGCTTTTTAGTTTAGCCTGTGTTTTTTTTTGTTGCAGATTTTCCTTCACTTCCTGTCTGGTGACTACAATCTCTTTACAAAATAGTAAACTCAACATCAGTGCTGGAGGATCAGAGCGGGAAGGGGGGGAATCCATGCGGGGAGCAGTGACTGATAGTCACCGCTCTCTGCAGGGAGATGATCGAGAAGTGAGTGAGCAACAGTATGCGTTCGCTCACTTCCCGATCTATTGAGCCGATGTGTGACAGTTTCATTGTCACAGGTCGGCTTGAACTATGAGGATGACTGATTTTCACTCACCTCATAGTTCTCCTTTACCTCCTAAGTTTAGTGTCACTTTATGGTAAACTGCTCTAATGGAGCCCCCGGAAAGCACTAAAAACCCAACAGATGTTCTTCCCCTTTCTTAAGAAAAAAGATTTTGGCTTGACTTTAATTGACAGCCTACATTGTAGAATAACTGTCTAGATGACAGAGATTTTCACGTTGAATGGTTTTGCTTAGCAAATGAGGTGAAGCTTTACTGACTTCCATCATCCAATCATGTGCAAGCAAAAATCGTTTTTTTAAATTTTCGTTGTACATGATACATATTCTTTTCAAAGTGAATTTATACTACATTCACAGAGAAAAAGTGAACAGCCTATTTGCCTTTGGTAAATCAACCCCTGAAGCTCATCACAGGGTGGGCAAATACAGGAACTAGTTAAAAAATGTCTGGAAAATTTTGAGCAAGACCTGCAAAACATTTGTAGATATCTGCAGAGTAAATTGGCACAATTTTGGGTTTCTTTGGGCTAGTGTTCAACAGGACTGCTTTTATTATTTTAACCCACTAAACTGCTCTCCAGAAAGCGCTTACAAATAAGTGGTGTAAACAGTTTCGAAAAATGGAAAAGACCTAATAAAAAAATACAGAGAGTCCAAGAATACAAAGTCACAGTTCACTGACTGACTTGTGATAACTTTACTCCTTATGCCCATGCAATACCCAGTACTCCACCTGGGCTCTTTGATTCTTCTCACGTCTGCCCCGGCAGTGCTGACTGAGAACGTGATAAAGCATTGTGATTTGTTGGTTGTATAGAAATGTATAAAATAAAGAACAAGTATAATTTTCATTAATAATCTACCATGTGTTTTATTGTCAACAGTTACGTGACAGATGTCTGCACCTGCTTTAAATGCTAATTCCCTCCTTTCTTGCAGAGTATTTTACAGCTGGCTTCTCTGCAATCCCTTTTCCCTCTTTGTATGTGATTCATATACAAATGATCAGCTTACACTTTATCTCCTCCAGTTTTTAGATTTACTCTTAAAGAACTGCTCTGCATATAGAATAATTTATTAATGTTGAAATATGTTGTCGTATGCCTTGTTGTAATATTAGCGGCATGCAATTATAGTAATTCTTTCCCAAAGCAACCCGGGGAGACAAGTGTGCCATAAACACATCCGTACGCTGAGTTTTAATAGGGCTATAAGAAGCGGGCGCAAATTATACAGTTATGTGAGACGTAGCCCAATCCTCTGAGCATATTTAAGGATTGCTGTTCTTCACCATGACAAAAGAGCCAAGTATGTTTTGTCTTTGTAATTATACAAGCGACGGTTTGCGGCGCTGAATGTTAGCTGAGGGAACCATAGAATGCAGGTCCATGTTGTGCGTAGGCTTCTTTTTAATTGCTGCGTTTGCAAAGAAAATGCATAGTATATCATTATTTGTCTTTTATAGAATATTCTAAGAGCTAAGCATTGCTAAATATTCCATTTATTTTTCTCAAAACACGCTCTTTTAGCCTGGAGGGAGCGCAGTAATGCTGTAACGTTCTCATTACAAGTAATCACTCTCGATGTTTGTTCTCGGTTAAATGTGTTAAGCATCTGTCACACTCACAAGGAAGTTAAATACAGGAAATATGGAGAATTTGTTTAAAATAATATAATATATATTATGTCCAGCAATTCAAAATTAGACTTCCTGTTTTTTTTTCCTTTAAATGAGTGTTTAGATTTGTGTAAGCTCAGACATTTTACAGTAACACATTCCTCTGGGAAATGAACATGAAGATACTGTGCACTTCTTACCAGCTTTGGCAGAAAAAGTGTAATCAATTAGGCATTAGTGAGAAATGTAAGCATGATTAAAAATGTGTGGCTCAAGATATTAGTAATAGGCGTAATTTAAGGATAGAATGACCAAGGTAGTCAGCTTAGGCTACAAGGCTAAGATGGTCTTTTGGCGTGCCTAGCTAACACGCAGGTCATGGTTTCAGATGTCTAAGCATTAGACATTTGGGCCCCACAATCCTTACATGCCTTAGGTCCTAAATGTTCTTAAATCAGTCATGTCATATCACAGTGATGTATTACTTCTGACTGCAACTCTTTCGGAAGAATCATCTGAAAACCTTGGATAGGTAAATTCCTATCAGCAAATACACATAATACGTTCCTAGTGGGTAGTCTGTTTATAGTGTGGGGTTATGTTTTATATTTATTTTTATGTTTATATAAATAAACATTTAGTGCAGAAAACACCAAAGACAAAATATTCCTATCATACTATGAGTTTTTTATAGAGACATCTCCTTTGAGGTATGCTGTCTCTAATTGAAATCTTGCATGAAGCTATCTGAAAGGGGAGTGAAAAGGGGGAAGAACCATTACTCTGACTCTCTTGTGTATTTAAATATCAGCTTGAGCTATAGAGCTCAGCTGATCATGAAAAGCAGCCAAGATTGCCAACTACTTGTTGAACATAAGGATACAAAGCATAAATTCCAATAGTTCATATTCACTAGGAAATTAATGTAGTCCCGGATATAATATATACAAAACCACTATGAGTTCCCTTTAAATAAAATTATATGTTTTTGTTTGTTTTGCTATAGTTATTTGTTGCCGCTTGGTAAAGTGTAAGCCCAAAAAGAAAAAGAATTGCATATTGTAGCTTACCAGTCCTTAGATGTGGTGGCTGAATTACTTTTTTTTCTCTAAAGTGGACCTTCACCCCCTTTCACTACAAATCACATCGGCACGCAGCTCTGTATGCTGATTTAAAATCATCTTGCATTCTTTAGTTAAACAAACTTGTTTTTCATTTACTTACAAATAGAGTTAATCTACTTCCTGGTCCACTTCTGGCACAAATTATGTAATGTGCCAAAGTGTTGCATTGCTGGGAAATCTCACCTGTAATCTCACAAGATCTCAGGAAATGCATTTTCCTCCCCTGAGATGATGTGCATGGTCACATATCCTAGTCACAAGTGCCAGAGTTCCAGGAAGTAAAGGGAGAGCTAGTAACCTGCCCCAAGTTAACGTGGCCACTGTCAGAATTCCAGCAAAGAATACAAAGCTGGCAATTATCTAGAAGTATGTGTTTGTAGATTGCCATTACTAAACATTTCTAAAGGTGTGTTTGTTGTTACTTTAAAGATATAGGTAAAGTTCAACTTTACATTTTTTTTCTTTTACACCTGATCATTGTGTCAGCAACACACTTCCTGTCTTAAGACGACAATAATCATTAGCTGCTTCTGTATCAGGACAACAGCAACCATATAAGACTACAGAATCCCACCCTTCTCCTATTATCCAGAAAACAGCTTGACTTTCGTTGTGCGATGGTTGTAAGGTGATTAAAATTTTGTACGATCTGCCCATCTTGGACAGGCAGATTGTACTTGCAATCATCACAAGCCCTCCCCGCTGAGGGGAGAGCTTCTGATGATTGCAGTGCTGATCAGGCAGAGTGAGCTTGCGCACACCGGCCTGTGCGGCATTCATCTTCCAAGCACGCCACCAACCCGCCGAAAATCGTACGATTTTTGGCAGGTTTTCCAGCATGTTCGGAAGACGAAAGTCAAACTCTCCACCCTTTTGTGAATAACCCTGTTAAGCTGCCCATACACCTGCCAATTATCGTACGATCGCGGGGTTCACCCGTGATTATCGTATGATAATCGGCAGGTGTATGGGCACCTTAACAGGGTTATTCACAAAAGGATGAAGAGTTTGCAGAAGGGGCAGGAGAAGAGAACAATCTAGGACAACATAGCTGAACTGGAAAGTGAGCTGAGTTGGATAATTGTTCACTTCTGCCTTCTTCAAGCTCTCCACTCTTTTGTGAATAGATCTGTTTATTTTTTTTTTTTTTTTTTTTTTTTTTTATGCCCGGAGTTCTTTAAGGCTGGATTCACACCTCAGTGCACAAGGCAATTTGCTTTGAGAAGATGTGTTAATCTTACCTTGTGACGTCTTCGATAAAGTTTCCCCATCTGCACAGTGTTTTTAAAAGGAATAAAACACAGGAAAATGTGCATGCATTGCAGAGTTGTACTACATTTTTCTTTTTGTGCCTTCACAAAAGTTATTATTTTATGGTCCTGTCCTCCGGCTCTAAACTTTGTTCAGTTGTATTGATCTACAGTGTTTGTGTTTGTTGCGTGCATTGTGGGCAAGGGGGCTGCATCCCTTAAAAACACACTGCATAATATTCAGAAAATGTATTCCTACCACATCTGATCTTGCGGACTGCTTCTTTAACATTGCACATATTAATTGAATTATTTAACAGAAACACATGCTAAATTGAACATAAATGATTTTATTTCTGTCTTTACCTGCAAGATAACACAGGGGTATATGTCACATCTAATTATTGCGTATTTACACTTTAAGTGCCTTTCACATCTTTTTTTGTGTGTACAAGTTCTGTGTTGTATAACGTGTGAAGTAGAGAAAGCTTGGTCTTTTTTTTCCCCCCTTTCTTAACACTTACTAATTACCATTGTTTGAAGGTTTTTATCTGTATCATCATGGATTTTTCTTTCTCTCTCACTAAGGAGGATGTTAAGTAACTTATTGATTTTGCTATCTGGCTCTGCTTATTGTCAGAAGTAAAAGTTTAAGTGACCCGATGGGGATAATAAAAACAGGACTGTCATCTAGCAGCGTGTCAGGATGTAGTCTAATAATCTTGTACAGATTTAAAAAAAATTTAATCACAGATTTTATTTTCATTTTGTGAGGATGTGTTGAAGGATTTATTACTGACATCTTGAGAAAAATCACAGAATGTTAGTTTTTGGCACCTCGCTGAACATTTCACTTAGTTACAATGTAACACTTCATCTAGCTGTGTCAATGTGTCAAGCTGTGCGGTGCAGAGTGTGTTTGTGTACGTTTGTGTAATATACTTTCTTGGATATTAGTTTGGTCCTTTATTGATGAATGTTATAGCTGAAAGCTTTGCATATTTATTTGTTTATCTTTGTCTTTACTACAGAATGGTTACAAAAGTTATTAATTGTTAAAAGAAAGAAATATATGTAAAATCACAGTGGCGTATTGGTTAGCATGTCTGCCTTGCAACACTGGGGGTCCCTGCTTCGTATCCCGGTCAGGACACTATCTTCAAGTAGTGTGCATGTTCTTCCTGTGCTTGCATGGGTTTCCTCCCACACTTCAAAGACAGGATGTAAGGTTAATTGGCTCCTGTCTAAATTGGCCCTACTATGTGTGCATGTGAGAGAGGGAGCTTAGATTGTAAGCTCCTTGAGGGCAGGTACTGATGTGAATGTGCACTATGTAAAGCACTGTGTAAATTGTTGGTGCTATATAAATACCTATAATTAATAAAATGCTTTAGGACCCATTTACACTATTGTGCTTCAGGGACGCACACATATTTCCATTCATTGCTGTATGATGCGTCAAGGCAGCCTATTTGTTTAAGATGCGATGTCGACGCACTTCACTGCACCTGCGCTATTTTTTACAAAGCAGCACTTCATAGCACATAAAGTATTAATTTCTGTGCATTCTGGTGCCTTATAGCTCAGATGCATTTTTTTTTCATGTGTGTTGTGGTACCATTCAAAAAGAATGGCAGCACAGCCTAACACACATATACCTGTGTTAACATGTGTTGTGGTAACATGTAGTAAAATGTGTATTCTACTGAAGAGTGTGAATTCCAACATTGTAAATAGTTGTGTTTATGTTGTGTATAGTTTTTCTATTTAAAAATGTTGAATAAGCCACTAAAGATGACTTTCTTTTTTCTTTTTCTCGGTGATCATCTGAAATGTGTTGCCTCAATCACAAATTATATCTACCGTGTGTGATTACTTGCTGCACTTCCATCTGAAGGTAAGTGTTAATCAAATGTGATGACAGTGTGTTTCAAAATCTGTAATCTACCAAACGCAGAACTGTTTGGATGGGAGATGCTGGAGTCTCCTACTTAGCTGTAGGGTCACTTTTCCAATGGAGGGCAGCACAGGGCACTATCTGCGTGGAGTTTGCTTGTTCTCACAGTGACTATTGTGACGTTTTTGACAGCTAATAAATAACTGCTAGTGTTACATTTACACATTACTTAACATACATGCAATAACATAAAGAATATATTTCTTACGCTATATTTCTGGAAATAGTCAGTCTCAAATATCCTAAGGAGGAATTATTTGCACTGCCCATAGCAATCATTTTAATCACTGTTTTTATTTGTTAACCAGATCTGGAAAGTTAAAAGAAAAATATAGTTCTTATGGACAACAAATACAGTTTTTTTCTTCACACCGTGCTCACTGGCCCAGCAAATCCATCTTTTTTTTCTGTGACCTGCTAATCCACTGCCATAGCCCGGGTCCCAAGCCACCATGTTCTTCTGTGATGGCTTTGGGAGTCAGCTGTCTCTTCTAGGTTCCGGAGCCTTGCCCTGATGATGCACATCCAGGTTTGCCCTCCAGCTGCTCTGTGTCTCTGCTCCTACCCCTGCTCCTTCCTGGGACATATAAAAGGGATAACCCAGGAGACTGTAGGAGCAGGAAATGTTGTTCTTGTGAGATCCAGCCCAGCCCAAAAATATTTCAAAAAGTAAACAAAAAACAATTGTCTAACTACGTAAAGCAGACCTTCAGTGCCCTGGTCCACTTTAGTTTCCTGCAACCTCCCCCCCCCCCCCCCCTTTTTTGGGAAGGGGGGGATTGCAGGGAGCTAAAGTAAACCTGGGCACTGAAAGTCTGCGTTAAGTAGTTAGACAAATTTAAGAGCTTGTTTTTTGCCAAAATGCAAAGGCATAATTTCGTTTTTTGTATGTTCTTCTGGTCCATAAAACACACATTTTTTCAAATTGCTATAACTTACTCTATTTCGACTTGTTGTTTTGCCTTACTGTATAATACTACTATTGGCTATGGGTTGTAATTAATCTTTTACTAAAATTTGCATTAGTTTATTTTATGCTATAAGTGATCATACGCAATTCTGTTAACTACAGTTGAGTACATATATTGGGGGGGCAGGGGGTTACAATCAATTTTGCTACCTTTTAACATATTGTAGGTGTTTTTGTTATGCAAGGAAACGAGTTTGCTTGTATGGCAGCTTATACTAATTTTCCATCACATCCCCACCACCCTCTTTCCTTTTGCTTGCTGCTTTGTTTGCTGGGAGCAAAGATACCCAATATCCAGTACTTTTGGGTATTTAGGGAACATGTGACTTATTCCACTTTCCCCCACATTACAGCGCTGGTGCTTGGCAGTAAGCAAATCAGGTCCCTAGCGCTGTCTTGTGGGGCTGAGAGAGGGTCATTAGACCTTTGTAAGCCCTGACTAGGATAAGCACATTGGGCTACTTCTCCTCACTTGGCACAGTGAACAGTGCAGTGGGAGAGTGCACTGAAGGTAAATGTAAGCTTTTGCAGGGCTCAACTTAAAAGTGGACTGTTGCCCTGCATAGGCAAAGCACAGGTTTACTTCAGTCCGGCAGATTTTAGGTGTATATCTAGTCAGCGCTACATAGTTAACTCTGTTGATAATGTCCATTCATTTCGGTCTAGTAGTTTCTGCAAAGATGCCAGCAACGGCTGCAGTGCAGCAAGGGAGAGGTCCGAGCTGTCATTGCTGGAGCAGACCAAACACAGAGGGGCTCTACCCCAGTGATGACAGCTCTTGCCCAGCGATAACAGTTCTGACTCAGCAATAACAGCTTTGCCCCAGTGATGACAGCTCTGCCCCAGCGATGACAGCTCTGCCCCAGCGATGACAGCTCTGCCCCAGCGATGACAGCTCTGCCCCAGCGATGACAGTTCTTCCTCAGTGATAATAGCTCTGCCCCAGTGATGACAGCTCTGCCCCAGTGATGACAGCTCTGCCCCAGTGATGACAGCTCTGCCCCAGCGATGATGGCTCTGTCACAGCATTGACAACTCTGTCACATCTATGACAGGTCTGATGCAGCAGTGGCAACTCTGCCCCAGCTTGCAGTGGGCTGCTAATTTTGCTTTTTAGTGCATTTTACCCTCTCACTGTGAAATTTATTTCCTATTGAAGTAACTTATTATACGGGTACTTGTAGTTGCTGTCAATAGTTTTAGTTGCTAAGTTTCCAAGTGTATAACTACCATGACAGATAAAAAATGTTTGTTCTTGAAGTCACCTTTTTAATCAAAGCAGTTGGTTCTGCATAGCACTCCTAGACAAATCCTTTTGGCCATGAGACTCCTTTACACCCCTCCCGTCATTCTTTCAATCAGCCTTTTCTATTTCCATGATGCAGCATTTTTTTCATCTGAACACACATTGCCGTACTTCTTTGTGAAAGGAGATTTAATTACAGTTCAAGTGAGCAGCATCCATCATTTCCAGTTCGTGGCTCATCCATAGCCCTTCCCATTACTTAGGAGACAGTGTCACATTACATTTGAAGTTCTCTTGTATTGGACTTTCTTTACATCCTGCAAAAATACTTGGTGATAGATGTTTTATACAGAAGAAGACTGCAAAGAAATGTCTGTTTTGTTTAAATATATTATTTAAAGGGCAAGTATGCTTTTGTCCAGCTTGACTAACTCAAGCCCCCAATGATAATGTGGCCAGGCATGCCATATTGCTATATGGCATATCTGTAGGCCCAAGCCTGTCAAAAAAACTCCTAGATAGGCTACAACCTCCCTCCTTCCTGTTGGAAGCATGCCCCCAGCACTGCAGGAACAAGCGCTCTGGCTTGCTTAAAACCTGCACATGCGCACAGCAAGCTTTCTTGCACATTCTTTCAATGATAAGCCTGATGAAGGGACCATGCGCGGCCCTGACAGCTTTTGTTTATATGACAAGGAACTTCAAATAAATGAACATTCTGCTATCCTAAAAGGGTTCTGGCATGCTAGTGACATTTCTACCTTTTGCTGATATTTGAGGGACCATCCGCAGTTGTTGCGGGTACACCCCCATTACAAGGGACTTTCGGTAAGGAGTGCAGCAAGGCAAGAAACAGTATCTTTCTTGCACTCTATCGCACAACACTGAGCTCAGCTGCTGCTTGCATAGGTTTTGAATGAGCCAGAGTGCTTGTTCTTGTAGCGCTGGGGCATGCTTCCAACATCCAGCATATCCTGCCATCTAGATATGATGGGGTGGGGGGGGGCTTGGGAAAGGCTGCATAAAGCCTTCAGGTATGCCATGTAATAGAAGCTTATATTGAAAACAATTTGCAGTTTTTTTCAAATATTGGGGACGCTGGAATGTATGGAAATGTTTAGATAAAAGTGTGCTAACACAAAATTATGATAGGCTACTATGAGCATGGAACATTGTCTTCCCTCCCTGCTACAAGGTGTAACAAAATATGGTTTTAGTTACTGTTTCAAAAAGAGCTGTACCTATGTGTTAAAAAATCAGTGAAATTTAAATATGGTTGAAAACGCTTCAGTCAGCAGGAAATAAAAGCAGATCCTCATTAAGAGACAGTATAGAAACTCAAAGAGACAATACAACAAAGCCTCATTGAAAGACCATATAGAGATGCAGAGACAATAAAGCAGAATCTTATTTGGAAACAGTATACAAATACAGAACCCAAAAAAGTAGAGCCTCATCTGCAAAGAATATGCAAATTACAGACCCCAGTAAAGCAGATTCTCATTTGGAGACAGTATACAAATGACAGAACCTGATAAAACAGAGCCTCTTATTGAAACAGTATACAAATCACAGAACCCAATAAATCAGAGTCCCATTTGGAGACCATATAGACATTACAGAACCCAGTAAAGCAGAGCCTCTTTTGGAGACAGCACACACATTACAGAACCCAATAAAGCAGAGCCTTATTTGGGGACAGTATACAAATTAGAGGAGACAGTAAACTATATCCAGTATAGAAAGCAGAAGCGGCAAGTGCAGACAACTGAGCAGAACCATATTTGAAGCCTATATAGTAAGTAGAGTCCCATTTGGCAAGTCATTTCTTGCATAGAAATCAGTCTGCATTCCTTTTTCCATCTACATACATCAGTTTTAGCTAATGCAATGTTCTTCAGCATTCCTGTACTAACTCTCCATTACCCAGCTCCTTCTGCAGATCTGAGCCATAACTACATTATAATGTGGATGCTAGAATTAAAAGCTTAAGCATTAATCTCCCAATATTTGACATATTTATGGTCAGTACATGTGAAATATTTGAATTGTCTTATATCATCTGTATATTACATGGGTCCCTATAAAATGTAGCTGGAATATCTTTAGGACAGATATTATGAAATGGTGAACTGATTTTTGCCTAGGTAAATTGTGAGAGAATGTATGGTAGTTCTGCTGTCAATGTATTTGTACAATTGCATGAATGTTTAATATATTAATTATCATGGCAGCTCTTATGCACACTATGAATGATTTATTAAGCTGCTGCATGCATTTTATTATAATTAGTGTAGTGCTGGTAGTAAATAAATGTTAGTCTCCTGAATTGATGGGCAGTGAAAACCCTAGAACTAGGGACATTGAAAAATTATTTGGTCCCAAATAGCAAATGCTTCAGTGTTACACAACATCCCCTAGGCTTTGTGTATGAGCACTGAGGAAAGGGAAACTTGGAAAGTAGGAAAGGGGAAGGAAAAATGTATCTAAAGCCAAAACTTTATGTTTTTAGTTTTGGCTAGAGCGATGAAACTGTTCTAGGAAACTGTTCTTAGCACCTTTCTCTTTTTCTAACTAAATGCCATTCAGTAAAACAGTAAAAAAAAGAATTGATAACATGCAAAATGCAATAGTTCTTATCAAACAATAAGACCTCATCTTTAAAGCTGAATTCTGGCCTTTCCTTCAGTCTTGCATAGTTGTACTGGCTCCTCTCCTGCACTGGAATTGTGTACTATGATATCACTGCAGACTGTGAACTTCTCACAATGTGCATTAGAAGCTACAGCAAGCCAGATAGAGCCCACCTCATTTCCTGGCTGGAGGACATCCAGAATCATCTAACTCTATCCTCCCCAGCCTTACTGTCCCTGGCCACCTCCTTTGATTCATTGGATTTCAGTGCTTTCATTTATGGAGGCTCAGCATCAAATAAGGGAGTTACCAAGCTGGTCTGCATGTAAATTGAGTTTGCCATTCCGGCAGACTGACACACACCCATCAAGCATTCTGATCTTTTTATAGGTCAACCCAAGAGCCGTCCCATTGCTCACATTAGGATTAAGGACTCTTGAGAGTAATACTGACTCAGGACGGTGTGATGTTTTCAGGAAGCTATGTGTAGCACCCTGCCAGCCCTTCCCACCAGCCATGATTTGCCAGCAATACATAGAGAAACCGGGACCCGGTGATGACATCACTGGGTCTCAAATAAGGTATTTAATAGAAATGGAAAAGAGAAGACAAAATAGAATCAGAATAAACTTCAGCTAATGATTTCTGACAGTATTGGTAATCCTAAACTACTACAAGTCACTGGACTTGAGCTTCTTTTTGCTGTTTGTGTTGTTTGACTGATTAAACCTAAATGGGTTATTTAGACATATTTATTCGTAAGGTCCAGATATGATAAACAGCAATATCAGCATGCTGGGCTGAAAAAATATTTTGCTATAACGTCTAGGCTGCCAGTATTTGTGGCTAGCGAAATAACAAAGATCATATTGAGCTTATATACTGTAGATTGTTACATTTGTCAAATGGCTGCAGTGACATTAGACCCAATGTGGCTCGTGATTGCTTTTGCTGCAAGTTGCTTAGATACGCATTTACCAATATAGATATATCAGGCATATGTTATCCTTCTAAAGTTTTAAAGGAGAACTCTGGGCAAAAGAAATCTTAACCCTTGCAATGTGGCTACCCCCACTCTGCAAGGGGGGTAACCAGTCTAAGAGCCAGCCGGGTTCATGGTTTGGGTGAGTATAACTTTTATTTGATCTCCCTGGACGAAACAAACACTTAACCCTTGCAGTGCGGGGGTAGTCCCACTACAAGGGTTAAGATTTGATTTTTTTTCCTGACTTCTTTAAATGACTATATGTATGCTAAGCAACATTTTATGTGAGTGAGAAGCTTTATTTATGCTTTAAGCACATACAAATTAAAAACTTAATACCCAAAAGCAAATACCAGTTGGAGTAGGCATATATCTGCATTGAGCCCACTGTAATCTGTTGAGAGCTGGTGTCTGATTGGTTGCCATGTATTACGGCACATTATTCCTCTTTTTGAGACACAGTTAAGAAAGAAAAGGTGCCCATGATTTTGTTTTAAATACAGTGTGACAGGGATTTCCTTTAAAACGCAACCAGCCAGTTGAATGACACCTTAATGACACTTGTGTAATCTGATATTACTACATTTGGATGATACACAATCACCCTTATTAAGGTTTTCTACCGCTGTAGTTCCCTGTAGCAGTATACCTCTGTAATATTGTGGCTCCTAAACTAGGCCCCAGGGAACCATTAAACAGTGAGTTAATTTGATGCAGTCACTTGATTGACTCTTTCTTGTATTTATACTGAGTTCTCAAGAAGAGCTGTAGGGACTGTCTGGTTGCCAAAGTGTCCTCACAAACCCCTATTGGTTGTCCTCAGTTACAGTTCCTTTTGCTGTGAATTTGTTTCTTTATGCTTTTTCTTCTTAAAGGCAGGTTTACCTTTCAGATCATTTTTCATGTTACAGATATTCACAGTGTAACGTGAAACATGTTCACATTGACAACCCACCACCACCCCCATACCGCACCCCACCCCACACACACACACACTTATCTGAATCACTGCTTTCTTCTCCCAGCAGGCTGCTTCTCTTTTTTGAAAATGGCATGTGCATGGCCACATCATACATTCAGAAATTATTTGACAGGCAGGACCTGTGAATGTAGAAGCTACAAGTCCCAACTGTGTCTGATTTCAATATTTCAAAGTTGCTGACCCATGGCAAACATACAACAAGTTAAAGCAACAGAACAATTCATTCTTTTTCTCTATACTTCTTCTATCAGTGGCTTAGAACGTATTGAAGCCAAAACATTAGCATGACAGCCAGGCAACCAGAATTTTTTACAGGGAGAGGTTGCTCATGGCAGACTTCACCTTGCCCTTATGACAAATGAACACTGTTTCAGCTAAAGCATGTCTAAACCCAAAAACAAACATTCAATATATAGCAGCTTACCAATCTTTAAATATGGTGGCTGCATTAGTTTATATTTTGAGGCGTTTTTCCTTATTTCCACATATATGCATTGGTAAGCTGTAATATATGACATGTGTTGGTTTTAAATTTAGATGCACTTTAAGTTAAATAAAAAAATTACTGCCCAGGTTTTTAAAGTAAAAAAAAAAGCCCTGGCTGTAGTACATATATCTTGATGTTGTCCCCCGCAGACTAACTGCTGCCTTCAGGATTGTTGATTCTGTGTTGAATGATGCCCAGCACCAATCAGCCCACTTCTTTTAAGCCCAGGACACCATTGACATGCTCCCTGGGGGTACCTCATCACACCTGCTGGGGCCCACAGGAAAATGCTGCCAAGAACTCATTATGTGAGTGCCATTCTCTTTAATGTTTATGACCGCCTTCCACCGGGGTAGGAAAGAAGAGGACCCCTTGTGTCATGAGACTGGACAGACGATAAAGGTATGTATACTATTTTATGTGGAGGGGGGCTGCAGAAGAGGGCCACAGGACTGCGGGCAGCCAACCTGCAGTGAGGCTTTAACTCCAACAAGCTCCAAGAAATTTGTCTTTTTTTCTTGTTTTTAATCTTCTGTACCCAATGAGAAATACTAATGTTTTCTTCCATTGTCGGAGCAATATGAGAGAGCATTATGTTAGGAATGCAAACACTGCTCTTCTAAAGACTCATTTAGACACCGCTGCATTAAAAAAAAAGCTACAACGAATGAATAAGAGGCTTTACAAACAAAATGGAATAATGGTAAATGCACCATTGGTATGGTAACACATTTTTTAAAGTTGATGACCTCTCTTTCTAGATTTATAATATCCATAAAAAAGAAAGTCTTGCTTTAGGCTGCCTTCACACCTATCCACTACCCACAGGTGTTTCCATTTGTTTATACACTCAGCAACTAGGAGCCTTCTATTTACAAATGTAGCTAGCCCAAGAACGCATGGCCTGTTGCTAGGGTTGGGTCCCTGTTATAATCCATTTGCAGTGCATGAAAATGTATGTATTATGTGTTGTTATGTGTTACCATGGACTGCTATGTGTCCCTTAAGGCACATCAACATATACCGTATGTTCACCAGACCCATTGAAAACAATAGGATGCCAAGTAATGTGTTTTAATGGATCATAGCACACGTGTTATGATGCCTAGGTGTGACCGGGGTCTTTAAAATGGACTCCCAAGTAAATATAAATACTCTCATTCCAGCCTGTGTATGTTCATTACAATATTTTAATTATTTTACATTTTAATATGTGTTATCCTACTTTATACTGAATTTAATAATTTAATTTTCTATACATACTGTATGTTGAAATTTCAGGTCAGTCTTACAATGGTAGTGTCTCTGATGGCTGTTCAACAAAGAAGAGTTTTACTGTAGAAAGATGTCTTCCATAGTCAGTTTTACATAAATCCAGCTTCATATACCTTACTTCTGACAGCGTCATGTTTCAAGGACTGAGGGTGTATATGGCAGGTGGTTAAACATGCACATGAGCTTTAAGCTATTTTCATGAGATGGGGTTGTGACGTGTAGAAAAATAATTGCAGACACTAAGCAATGGTGTTGTACTTGTTGTTTTTCTCCGACTGAAGCATCTTTGTAGCATGTATGACACCGACAGAAGTTCTGTCAAAGAACCAAAGACTGGCTACATGAAAGAATACAAAAAAAATATATTACTTTTGGTGATGTTCTATACACTTACAGTGTTATTCACAAAAGAGTGAAGAGTTTGGGGAAGGCAGGAGAAGTGTCTAGGACAAAAGTGCTGAATTTAGAAAAATTCTCCAGGTGAGCTATGTTGTCTTAGATTGTTCACTTCTCCTGCCTTCTCCAAACTCTTCACTTTTTTGTGAATAACCCTGTTAATATGTAGATGATTTAAAGCATAACTATACTTTTATATAGTTACCCTTATGGTAGCCCTTCAGCATCCCCCAAAGTTTTATACTTGCCTGCCCACACTCCTGTGAGATCCACTATGTGCAGCCCATAGGGAGTGGCACATCAACCACTGCAAACTGTCTAGCCGGTGGCCCACTTCTTCTGTCCATCTTATTCATTCCTATGGAGTGCAAGAGTAAATGGGATTTTCTGTGTGCATATGCATCAGAACGGAGAGTGGCAAGTCATACAGCGTGGATCTCAGGAGTGTGGACAGGTGAGTATAAAACTTTGGGGCCATGCCGGCAGTAGATAACAAATTATAATTATACAAAAGTGAAGTTTGCTTTTAAAGGAAAATGTGCACAGTCTTTCAAAATTAGATTTTTTTTATATCTCACTGGATGTTATTGAGCTTTCTTCCAGTAATTTGTATTTTCTAATACTTGAGTGAGCAGACAATTGAAGCAGAGCAAAATGGCTTTTTGTTAATTCCCCAAAGTTTAGTAGCAAAAAGCCACAATAATCATGAGATGATCTCATACAAGCCCAGCAGATCAGTCTGCTGGTTGTGTGTGACTTTCGTAGTTTTAGAAAATCATGTGTTTCATTTTGAGGTAATACTTTTGACACCACATGGTGTAAGCTAGAATTCCCCTTTAGGGTGTTCTAAAGGATGGTTGCACGCCAGATTAAATCCAGTAAAAGTATTACTGCTGTTCATTCTTCAGAAAAATATTAAATGGCAGGTCAACTTTTAAGCCCGCTCCAAGACCTCTCTGTAAGAGCAGGTTCAAGGCGGGACTGATACATCGACCCGCTATTAAACAGTTTAGTGAACCGTGGATACCTGTAATGCTTTATTCTGCTTAGTAGTGTGACAACACAGTGAACTTTAAATGACCCACTTTCATATTCTCATTTCAACACAACAAAGGTTACTGGACAATTTGAACGCTTTAGCCGAGCAAAGGATTCAATAGTGAGAACATTTTTTTTTTTTGCCTGGAGGCTGCTAAAAATAGGTTGATCATCTTGAGGTCTGCAAGGAGGAGATGAAGGAAAAAAAGGCAGTGGTCCTGTGAGTGACATGACTCATTACACAAATAGCTTGGCTTTTGTTTGTGAGACCCAGCATGTTTCTTTGCTCCATGCTTATTACAGACCACTAGATATGAAAGATATTGGAGGCTTTTTATCTTTTACAGACTTCAGATCTGATGAGATGCAGCTGAAGTCTCAATATAAAAAAAGCCAACTATACAACTATACAGAAGTAGAAAATGTCAGCACAGCGTACCTGGCACCTGTTGCAGCAACCTTGCCAACAAGGACAGCAATTCAGTAATGGGCTTGGATGTGCCAATTTCAAACATCGTGTTCATAATGTTTTTTTTTTTTACGTTCTCCTTTACTACAGAACAATGTCAGGTGATGACTTAAAGCAACGTTATAGGTATATGCCTTCAGTATATTTGTCCTTGTTACCGATGACCTTGGTCATCCTTTAAAGCCTATCTGCATTTTTTTTTGCTATAAATCGCATGCTTTTTATTATGCTGTCAGAAAGGAAGCCAAATCCTTTAACCACTATCATTACCAGAGGTCATGTATGGCTAGATGCCCAAGCCAAATTTAGCAGTGTTAGCAAGCATTGGTTAAGTTGTCAATAACTGACAAATGTACACACTTCAATAATGTATATACTGTATATATTTTTAAGGCTTTCTTTTGGTATGCTGCTTTAAAAAAAAACCCTGCTTTTATTCTAGGCTGACTAATGCACATTTTGTTCTATTTTTTAACTATATTTTTCTAATTATTTTGTCTGGCAAGAGTATTAAAAAGATGCAAACTGCCACCAATAGGCTTCTTTTGTTAGTAAAGCCTCCAGACTGCATGTGGTCACTGTATGTCATAGATGACATAGGGGTTCATTCATAAACGTTGAGATACTCGTCAGCGCCAGCTAGGGGCACTAGTGCCACTCAAACAGCATCCACACGGCTCTATGGCTGTCAGGGTACCATGCACAGGCGTCCTCACACCACATGCAGGTACCCACGCAGGTTGACCAAATTAATATGCCCACACAGGATAGGGTTCTATGCACACAGTTTATTTGCTACACAACAACAAAACTACAAACCCCCTCAACCCCCCACAGGTTTAGCAGTGAAGTAATAAAGCCACCGTTGGGACAAACACACACCTACAGCCAGGGGGAAGCAACAAGGAGGGGTAACAGGCCTGCAGATATATGGCAGGCCTCAGGATAAAAGAAGAGTGGTCAGGTACAAGCCGGGTCGTTAACAGGAGGGCAGCAGCACGGTTCAGGAACAGCATCCAAGAGAGTGGTCGGGTAACAAGCCGGGTCGGTGACAGGTCGGCAGATAGGAAGCAGGGTTCAGGAAGCAGGGTTCAGGAAGCAGGGTTCAGGACGCAGGGTTCAGGACGCAGGGTTCAGGTTTATGGGAATCAGTCAAGTGCAGACGACGCAATACTGAGCCAGCTTCCTGACTGCAGGTAGGGCCTAAATACCCTCCCAGGAAGCACCAGGTGATGGTATGATCAGTCACAGCTGGGGCACACCCCCAGGCGAGCACAGGAACTGCAGGACCTGGCTCCAGCACCACCTGGGGGTGCTCTGGATCCTGACAATGGCAGGTGGAACTATTATAAATGAACCCCATAGTAATGGCATGATCTGATTGGTCCTCTGTCATTCATGGAGAACGATGCTGTCAGTGGCAGTCGGGATTTAAAGCCACCAGTTGTACAAAATGTCTGTTTGTGGCTATCAAAGAGACAACATTTATTAAGATATCCCCAGCACTGAGCATGTAGTTGGGGAATATAAAAATATACAGATTTTGGGAAGGAGGGGGGGGGGGGGAAAGATAGTGGGTATTCATGGTGCTATATTGACTTATGCATTATGAGGTTATCTGTGAGAAAATTCATTCATCTGAACCAGAATTCAGGATTCATCTTTTTGAGGTCATTCAGGTGGACTTGTCTAGACACAATCCCTATCTAAAGGCATTACAAGAGCACTTTCTGAGTGTACTGGTGCTGGACACTTTCTTTCACTGCTTCTTATTGCTATCATAAGTCTCAGTTCATCAGGGGCTGCTGTGCTTCCACTCAGTACCATAATGTCATTGTGATCATCATTCATCATGGTCACACAGCATTTACTGTTATCCGGTGTTCTCTATTACCTCTCAGTAATTCTTTTTCGTTCTCATTCATTCATACAAAGGGACGGCACAGGGCTGTTGCCCCTTACACAAAAGGCAAGCAGGGTCCGTTTAGTGTCTGTAAATGACTGAAGGTCAGAGTTAGGGAGCAAATGTGGAAGTTTAAGGTAAAGCATTAGGGACCATAGGGTCAGGTATTTGTGACATAAAGTAGCACTGTACAGAGATGCACGATGCATCTGGCATCTATATACTGTATATTCAACCAGCCAACCAACAATATTTCGTTGTCATTGACTAACCACAATTTCTTCTTTGAATAAAAATGTATTGCTACATAGAAAGATGTTGTATTTCAGTGGATGTGGCATTAAGAAATACGATTTTAGGCAAGATGTAAAAACCTAAACTGTTTGCTAGCCTATATGATAGTGTGTGCTGGTATTCAGCACCTGTGTTTCCTAAATTTGAGGTTATCTGTTCACTATGACCAACCTGGGCAACTTTGTCCAAATTTGGACTTGCCACTGGTGGTGGTGTTGTCATTGCTAATTGTATTTGATGAGCCTTGAGAAGGAAGTCAGATCAGGTGGGGAAATTTAAGTAAAGTCAATGTTGCCATGTCATGCATTCTGCTATAAAGGGGCATAAAAATTGTCTGATGGCTGTGTGTTTGCAACAAACCTGCAGGATTTAACCTAGTTGGAATGTCCACTTGCATACACCCCAGTAGCCATTTTGCAGATTGCATTGTTTTAGCTGGTTGTGTCACTAGGTATGACACCCATATTCAGTTGTGCATGAGAACAAAAACACACATGTGCTAGGAGCTTGTGGGAAAACCAAACTACACACTAATAAATTACTTAAATATGAGTTAAAATTTTGAAAAGAAAATTTTACCTTTTGCTTAATCATAGTAGAGATGTCAAATGGTACTGCTTAATTCCAAGCAGGTGTATGCTACTGGCCAAGATCTGTGAGACACAAATGCAGTGAATAGATATGAGTATATTTCAGACTGTTACCTGCAAATATCTCTACATCACCCTAATGAAGTAACAGGATGGCAGGGCTGGCTTCAGTGAGTAATTACAGTGTCTAAGCCTAATTGACTTTTTCAAATGGCCGTTAACACCGTAAAACAGCGGGGGAAACTGAATTAATTCCTTGAGGTTAATATTGATCTTGCTCAGTACAGCCATTACAGTAGCAAGCTGGCTATTTGCCATGGCTGCCATTTGTTTCCCTCTAGGTAGGCTGGTGTCTCCACAATGCAGCTTGGTTCCCGATGTTTAAAACGTGAAGAAGTTATAACAATTTTAGCACTGGGGTATTCATTAAAGTGATATTAAAGATTTTAAGCCATTTCAAATGCTGATGAAATAACTTACAAGGAATGCTGCCCCTTGATGTTTAAAAGTCTTAGTTTGATGCAGAATCAGCTGGTCCGCATCTCTGCATGCAGCTGCTCTGCATGTTCAGCTGAGCCGAAGTGCAGAAGGAGTTCGACTCAGCCGATCCAACATTCTCATAGGGGCCGAACGGCAGTGAGTGAATAGCCAAATGCCGCCTAACGGCTTGGCTATTCTGCCCCGAGGTACCAAGCAAAATAGAGAAAAAGTGAAAAGAATGAACAAAAAAACTAAGTTGAGAAATAATTTTAAAAATGTAAATAAATAAGAAAATAAAAAAAATATATATATTTTAAAGAAAAGCAAAAAAAAAAGCATGCCGCCCCGATAATGTGCATTAGAACGAATGTCGGCAAAAGAAAAATGACTGGTCGGAGCTAGCAGTGACAGCTAGCTCCACCCAACTGTTTCCTATTGGCCGACACCTGCCAGAGTCTTTTAGCAGGTCCAGGCCAATGAATAACAACTGGGCGGATCCCGTAGTGACGTCACAGCCGGCTCCACCCAGTTGTTATTGTTTAATGACAGATCAGCATCCCCAGGACATTTGAGATGACAGCTGGCTCCACCTAGCGGTCATTTGCGTGGAGAAAGGCCGGCCCTGCGGCCAACCTTTCTCCATGCTTCGGCTGTCACTTCGGCTGCTGTATGGGCAATTGTCAATAGCGCATAAAGCAACCCTTCGGTTCGACTGAACCGAGGGGCAGAGGCGGCCGAAGTGAGCTGAAGGATCAGCTGAAGCTAACGGCTGGATCCTTCAGCCCCTTAGAGAATAACCCCCTACTTTGTCCCTTGTGAACTTGTACTGGACAGGATGTTTAGGGTTGCTGAGTTGAGAGACTTGGAAGCAGTTGTTCAGAAACATGATGATTTTGTTTGGGCAAAAATGTAAAGCAATGCTTTGCTGTTCAATGTATATATGTTTAATATGGATTCATTATTGAGAGTTTAATACTACTTTAACGAAAATACAGCTATCCTTTTTGCTTCCCTCTCCTGACCTAACATAGCCCACTTTCTTCTGAAAAACCTTCTCTTTTCAAAATCTGTCTCTTAATCCACACAAACATTTCATTTTAGGCAAATGCTGGCCAACTCAATCACCTGCAATCATCTTATATCTTTTCAAGATCTAAGCATGTCACCACCTTTCTTTGGATAGTTATCTTTTTTCTTTCAATATTCTTAAAGGGTCAGTCCATCCTAAACTAATATTTCTGCATTTGGTAGATGCAGAACAGGTATATTTACCTCTGGACAGGTAAATTATTTTATAATTTGTTATATTTCTTGTAGACTCTTTTATCGAGATATTTGTACATCTGCTGTGGCCAATATAATATTATTTAATGTTTTATTATGGAGAATGCAGCATAAACAGTTGGCTGGCTGTTAGATGGGTCCTTCCAGTCTCTCTCCCCCTCCACTCCAGCAGTCTAAGGTGCGGTGAGTCATCACGTCCAATACACTGTGCATTAAACATGAGGACATTGAGGGAAATGCAATTGCTGCAGCGGAGGAGGGGACAGGCTGGAAGGAGGGAGCGCTCTAACAGCCAGCCGGTTTGGAGGTTCAGCTGAGTATAACCTTTTTATTTTCACACCTAGACAAAAACAAGCTCTTAGCCCTTGCAGTGCGGGGGTAGCCCTACTGCAAGGGTTAAGAAACGTTTTTCCCGGATTTCTTCTTTAAAAAACACAACTAGCGAATAACATAGTTCAAGAATTTACCAAATACAAAAATCTCACTTTTAATGGTCAGGAAGTCAAGCTTCATAAACATAATTTACGCATTTTATGCGAGCATTAAAAAGGTATTGCCACACTCCGTATAAACCGTGAACTATTAGAGTTTTTTTTTCTCTTTAATCCAATTCGCATTTATTACAAGTTGAGTGCAAACAATAAATTGAGCTAGTCAGTCGGATGCTATGTTTAAGTCATTGCAAGGAAAGCTTGTAAAATGTGCACTCACACAAAATCCTTCTGCCATAAAAAAAAAGACTTCATATATTTTTGCTTTACTGCTTCAGGCAAATTCTATTGGAAAGCACCTTGCGAAGGAAAGAAATGCTGCTATCCTATAACAATTTTGGCTGCAAAATTAATTTCTGAGCGTACATCAAAGTGTTTCTGTTTGATAAGCCCCATTGCCACAGTCTCCATTCAGAATAAATAAGCTGGTGCATTATTTAATACTTCTTTTTTTTCCTTTCATTTTTGCTCTGGTTGGTTTTTAGCCACAGGAGGAGCATTTTTCTTTTTTTTTTTTCCTTTCTCCCGCTCCTCTCATTTAGCAACTCTAATTAGCAATGAATAAACACTTCATTGTGGAAGCAGAATTATGTTTTGGTTGGCAAACAATATACGGGAAACATACATAGCGCTTAAAATATCCTTCAATTCATGGATTCTTGGTAGGAAGAAATGAGAATGTTAATTGAAAGTAACAAAACTCACAGGAGCTAATTTATGAAAAGTGGGTCAAAAGATAAAAACTACTGCTGCCTGCAGCAATCAGTCAGGTTTTTTTTATTTTCATTCCTTACATGCACTTGAAAAAGAAAACAGGAATTCTGGTTGCTATGGACAATGCTGGTTTTATTTTGACATCATGCTGCTCAAGGCACATTTTAAAGACGATACCCCATTGTACAAGCTCCACCACTTGCATCATACAATTATTTCAGTTAAAGTGGATGCTGGGCTGTGCTATGGTGGAAGCAGGTTGTCTGCTTTATAGTCCTAGCTATTGTTTAACTGCCGAGACCAACAAACTAGAATAGAGAGATGGTTTAATGTTTCTTGAACTATAGTGAGTCTTCTGACTCTTCTCACACCAAAGATGTCCAAAGTTGACCAGAAGATAGAAACAAAATAAACATTTTCCAGAGTTTGTACATGTTAAGGCTCGGTTCTGCCACCATTCTTGGTCCCCTTGGCACAGACCCACCAGTGCCATTTTGGCAAATACAGCCCTGTGTGAATTAGCAAAAAAGGTTGCAGAGATGGCCCATAGCCCTGGGTCACAGAATGGTTGTCCCTTAGCCTTTTGCAGTGGTTTTTTTTTTTTTTTAAGTGGGGTGGAAGGCCTGTGCATAATATTATTCCAGAGGATCAGAGGCAAGGTAAGAATAAGGGGTTGTACTTCAGGACCAGGCACCCCCTCAGACCCTGGCCCCAATAAGCCTAGGTCTATAGCATGTCTGAATTTGTATAGGGTGTAGTCTTTTTTTAATCTGAATTTGGTCTAGAATTCTGGTAAGTATGAAGACAATTGGTAATCAACTCAGGCAACTGTATTTTACTGTAATAAAAAGAAGGTAAAATAACTCATGAAAATATGTCTGCTGAGGAAGCAGTAGAAAGGTCTGATCTGTGTTTGCAGCGCTAACTATGACTATGCCAGGTAATTAAATCAAGTGTTCCCAATATACCAGGCCACTGGTGCGTTCAGTAAAGTATACTGGTTTTGGAGAAGATGAAGCTGTATCCAAGCTCCTGGATACTAGCAAAGTGACTGGTTTTGTTAAACTAATCTGTTGGTGTATACTGAAATGTTCTTGACATGCTGTTTCCTTCAAAATAAAACACAAGCTTTGGTTTGTTTGCGTGTTAATTGGAGTGCTGTTAAAAGGATGCACAAAGGTATTTTTAGAGTTGTGTGTCAAAGTCCTACTCTCCTTCTCCTGATGATTTCTGCAAAATCAATGGCGGACTTTAATGCCTGTTTGCACCTTCATATTACAGCAGGCCATTCAATTTCATGAAGGGTGTCCGTCAGCGGGGATGCATTTTCTTGGCCAGTAGCACTGCAGTTGAATGTTAATATGGTGGTAGTCCAGTTTCAATATGCATACCTATTCATGTCTGCTTATCACGATAGTGATAGTGTTTATGGTGCTACATCACAAAAGTATGATCTCTATAGCTTTATCTGCATTTCAATTTGGCATATCTATGCCATTTTTAATACTGTGATATTGTTTTAGGCATGTTATGCTCTGCTGTCTTTTCTTCTTTTAAATGTTAATCCCTTTTTTTATATAACCTCTCACTTATGCAGTATTGGGCTTTTTGGACCTTTGGGAAACAGCCATCTGCTGATAAACAGATTGCTGGATTTTTTTATATTCCAGCAGTATAAGTAGCACAAACAACAAGAATTATTATAAATATGCACTTCTTTTTCTACTTCTACATATTCATAACATGCCCTTACTACCATCACAGATGGTAAACTATGAGGGCATGAACTGATGTGATAAACTATTTAATCATTATGCTACAGTACGTCTCCTATTAGTCAACATTTTAACAACAATGGTCCTAATGTGTAGAATGTACAGTGCCCTTAATGTACACAAACCAGTTGGCTTCCAGCTCTCCTTTTTCTTAGCTTGTCTTAGAAAATGAAAGGAGGAATCTGACTTTGTCCAACAACAGCGCATTCAATATATGTATCCAAGAATATCAAAGGAAAAAAAAAATCTTAGGGATCTCATTATGTCCCATCATTTACAGCACCCTCTTTATTAAAAAGAGTTAAAGAAAAAAATGAGGCAGCTAAAAAATCTATCATAGTTTTACTGGGTTTCTTCCTGCTAACTGCTAAAAGGAAAATGGAGTGGAGGAATTCTGAGTCCAAACACCTAACCAGAATTTGTTAGTATTATATAGAACAGTTGTGAGAAATTTTCCTGGATGAGAATGGAAGATGTGTCTGTCTGGAAAAGAAAAAGATTGAACTGTAACACGTGATAAATAATTATAAACAATGACATGTCAAACCTTTTTTTTTAAAAGTTGCCCTTCATTACTACAAATATAAACAACATACATACTATAGAATGACTGAGCAATCACCTACAACTTATGATATCATGAAGCTTTACAGTATATTATATAACCCTAAACAGAATTGTATCTAATATCTCTTTTTATAATCCGACAGCATAGTAATAGGTGGCCCCTAGCAAACGCCGCTAGCATGAAGTAGATAGTAAGCTGCATTTGTTTGTTACTATGCAAATAAGAAATATTTTAACTGCATAGCAGTCTGTTTATAAAAGGTTATGATTGGTATTTACTGCTTTTCATGTGAAACGTAGGGCAAAGTGTGTTGAGATAAATAGTGTTCATTGAAAGCATGCAAAAATATAACAAAGGAATACTCTGTCTAATAAAAAGAATACAGAGCTGCAGATATGCTATTAACAAGTGTACAGTAGACAACTGGTGTACCAGTGAACAATAGCACACTGTAGTCAAATAGTTTGTTTTTCAATGTTTGCACTTTTAGTTGTACTAATAATGAATGACAAGTTGAACTCATTAATTATTATATTAATCGGTGCACATACCATGTTTAAATTTAGACCTTTGATCAGCCCTAAGGTAGGTAGTATGGACCTACAGACCTCAGATAATCCCAATTCCTGCACTTTAAGACCTCAGATATTCCCCAATTCATGCACCCATAAACCTCAGATCATCCCCAATGTATGCACCTTCAAACCTGAGATTAGCCCCAATGCATGAACCTCAAACATCAGTTCAGTCCCTGTGTATGAACTTCAAACCTCAGATCAGCCCCAATGTATGAACCATAGACCTCAAATCAGCCCCAATGCGTGCACCTTCAGACCTCAGATCAGACCCAGTGAATGAGCCTTTGCACTTTAGATCAACCCCAATTGTTGCACCTTCAAACCTCAGATCAGCTCCAATTCATGCACATTGAAACCTTAGATTAGCCCCAATTCCGGCAACTTCAAGCCTCTGATCAACCCCAATTAACACTTGGTTGATCAGCAGGAGGCCCAGTGCTTTGCCATAGTTACCACTAGAGGGTGCTGCTTCACAACCAGGAGACTGTAAAAGTGTCCTCAATGCAGGGTGGGGATCAGCCAATGGCAGCGCACCATTAAAACATATTGCATGCATGCCTTGGCAAGCATGCCAGGGCTTGTGACCCCTGGTCTAGATTTTACTATTTATTTAAAAACAATTGTAATATTGTGTATAAAGGTCAGGGGAGGACTGGGAGCCTTTGACCTGGGGGAAAATCAGCCAACTGACCCTTCAAGCTAGGGATGAAATTCTATGGACTAAATAGTGCACCATACAAAGTGTGCCATGTTTCCTCACAGACTGCTGGGCATGATCAAAGGTGGGAGTTCTAAAGCATATGGCTTATTGTGACATTCTTTTTTCCATCATTCAGTATCAGCATCCTTTGCAGCTTTTGCCATTCAGTCGCATGCCATTTCAGAGCTGCAAAGGACTTAGGCCATGTTCACACCAAGCGCGGAGCAGGTGCAGAAACCTGAGCGCATCTGCTCTGCATTTGCTGTGAACAAGGCCTTAGTGCTGGAAGCAGGTAGCTACATAACAAAAAAAAGAAAGAAAAAACATGTAAATGTAGCTACATAACGCCCACTATGTATCATAGACTGCAGTTCCTACTATGATCAATGTCTGAAAAGTGAAATGTCTCCCTTCAGGGCCATCAGCCCAATATAACTTGCATATTGTACTCCTGGAACAGGCAAATTTAAAAGCAGACAGAATCTGGAGCAACTGTGCATAGTGACCAAGCAGCTTCTTTCTTCAGCTTGTTTAGTTAAGCTTTGAAAATGAAAGCTACAAGCTGATTGGTTGCACAGCTACTCCAGATTGTGTCTGCTCCAGTCTTATTAACTTCACTGTCTTGAGTTTTGTTATCCTTTTTATAGCAGACAGTCCTGTATATGAACAGTAGTTAACAACTGATAATGAAATCTGCCAGCACAATACAGACAGCTGAGAAACACATCTCCCCAGCCCCCCCATAAGCATTGCATAGCAAATGAGAGAAGAGCATTTACAGAGGGAAGATAAAAGGTGAGGTTTAAAGGTAAACACAATGTTTAAATATTTTTTAAAGTGATGCCTTATGAATGGGAACAAGTAAATATAAAATAGGTGTTATCCCAATTTGGCTGCAACAGTGGAAATAGACTTGGTGACAGAGTTGAGGAAACTTGAATGGTTAGTGAAAATGTTTCACAATTACAGAGGAAGTCCAGTTGAATGTAACTAACTACTACTGGGAACACTGAGACCAGGGTTTCCCACTATACAATAAGTTAAAGGAGAACTATGAGATGAGTGATTTCCACTCACCTCATAGTTCTAACCGACCTGTGACAATGAGACTGTCACAGGTCGGCTCAGTAGATCGGGAGGTGAGCGAACACATACCAGGTTCGCTCACCTTCCGATCCTGTCACGGCTCTCAGCCATGACAGGGGGAGGGGCTGGATTCCCCTCTCCGATCTGCCAGCGCTGACTGGCGGAACGGACGGGGGAGGGGGCGGGTACAGCTGGCTCTGCCTCTAGATAGGCAGAGCCAGCTGTCACTCACGCAGCTGGGCGGATCCCGTCATCTACGTCGGGATCCGCTCCGGCTGCCGCGTCTCAGTATATGTAGCTACTGCTCGCGGTATACTGAGCTTAGGGTAACGGGAGGACGCTAGTTTGTGTCCTCCTGTTACCCTAAGGAGAACTATGGGGAAAAACACTGACCCCATAGTTCTCCTTTAAATGCAACTTGATTGTGCAAGTCTGTAGTTGCAGAATATAATCCTATGCTGCAAACCTGCAGGTAGTGGATGGACTAAGTATGGCTAGCGATGGTGAGTGACCTGACAAGAGAATGTGTGGTGCATTATCAGAAAACCAATTCAGTGCTTAAAAGGAGTTCTAAAGTCACAATTAGGGATGTTCAGATACCTACACTACAGAGGTGTATACTTGTTCGTGGTGTGTTTATAAGGTTAGTAAATCAACCCCCAAGTACCAAACTTGGTACAAGAACAAGTACAGATACTTTTCCAACTCCAAGACTAGACTAGAGCAAAACTCAAAAGTCAGGAGGCAGCTGTCATTTTTAAGGAGCATACAGGGCTCCTGGGATTTGTGGCGTGAGATAGAACTTATGTAAGTTCAATATAGAAATACATATTTATTTTTAGCACTTGACCATTGGTACCCTTTTATAATATGCCCCTCCTTTCATCCTGCATACAACGCTAAGGCTATGTTATATTTACAGATTCTTTAGCTACAGTTAATACGACGTAGGGAGTGACTTATCAATACCGCCTATATCGATCAGAATCGCTGCTTAATTTTTCCATAATGCAAAAGGTGAAATATGACTCATATATTCAATAACAATTTTGTGCCCATTTTCTTTTCTCTACTTTATAAGGATCAGATGAAAATTATTTAAAGCCACATACTGTGTCAATACTCATCCAGATAGCATTTTTAATAAGTATCCATATCTGCCAGGTGCCACAAATCAACATAATATATAATGAGACCTCTGTTCACCTTTCACTACCTAGTTGTCAAAAAATTGTAAACCTACAGGATTCAGATTGTGTTCTCATATTAAATGGCACACTTTGAGTCATTATTATCATAATGTTCATTTTTTTCATTCAGTTTTGCACTACACTGAAGAATGAAGGGACATTCCAGGATCTATATGTTCAGCTTCAGAAGTAACCATCTTCCTAATCTACTCTAAAAACAATTTCTCAATACGTGTTTCCATACATTTTTCACTTTTTACAAAATTCACCTCAGAGGCTTTACAAACTGTACATTTTCTACCATGAGAAAGAAACATTTACTCTTGTATTTATTATAAAATGCATTTCTTTGTTAATAATTTACTGTATAGTCATCCTAGCCCTGACACTTAGTACCCCTACAAAAAAACAAAGCAAATTTCCCAACACTGTTTGATGTAGTACAAAATGCCAATATTTGA
This sequence comes from Nanorana parkeri, assembly GCF_000935625.1. Lineage (NCBI taxonomy): Eukaryota > Metazoa > Chordata > Amphibia > Anura > Dicroglossidae > Nanorana > Nanorana parkeri. The sequence goes on along the minus strand of NW_017307069.1, from coordinate 597,279 downwards.
CCAATATTTTCTGTGTCTTATATAAACCATGTAACGAAAGCACAATGTGAATAGCTTTGTGCTCCTCTGTATCCTCTCCCTGTCTTCTTCAGAGACATATTTTTCCTGGGAAGCTCTATTTCACCAATTGAGCATCATAATTCCTCTCTGTGAAGCCATTATTCAGAGCCTTACATTGTAGCTCATAATACAGTCTCTTTGTTCAGTTCCTGAAATCATTTTAAATGGTCCGTGTGGCATATATCTAAGCCAAAAGGGTAGTGAAAACACGAAAATTCAAAAACACTGTTATGGTCCATTTGTTTAAAGAAAGTTAATTCCCTGCCCACATAAACATCCACATTTTAAAAACATCCCATCTTCCTTACTAAACATAGTCATAAAGAAAAACATATTGTTTTCTAGTAAATGAGTCCAAAATCTGGACAATCCAAACAGAGGGAATTATAACAAATGCATACACATAAAATACCTCTAGTAGAAATTGATTTAAAGTCATGAATAGATCCATTGATATACTCTGATGTTATATTCAAATGTCAACATTTACTGTGCACCTTGAGCTTTTCCACCTCCCACGTATTTCTATTGGTCCAGGGCCAGGCAGAGCCAGACACAACTTTGACAGGAAAATACAAGATTGGCATATAATGTCAGCTCCCTATAACCAAGGCTGTGCCAATTGTTTTGTCATGTGGTTTTGACATAATTAGGTTTAAAAATGACACGTGTCCATCTAGCTCAACCAAAGGACAAAAATAAATACAATAAATTAAAAAACTAAATTATAGAAATGAAAAGCACATGCAGTTTTACTGAGGTTAACCTCTGCTTATACATTGTTAACTTCAAATGCCCAGTCTGAATTGCCTAGAATTGTTTTTTAATGTACCATGAACAAACATGGTTCTATCCTATCCTAGAGACAAAGGCAAGTACTTGTCATGGCAAGTACTGTGATCTTTACAGGTTATTAAATGTCTGCATGTGTTACACTTACACACTTTTAACATGGAAAATGTATCTGTTGCTGGGTTCAACAGGGTTTTTTTTTTAATGTTAAAATTGTGTAAGTATAACACGTGTAAGCATTTAATACCTTTTAGAGATCACAGTACTCCCCCTGACAATACCATCATCTGACTTTGTCTAAAAAGATGGAGCCATCTTTGTTAAGGCATCACCCAAGATCAACATCTAATTCCTGGACACAGTCGTGTAAATCCTAGTGTCTGTGCAGTTCTTGGCTGTGTTCACAAATCCAGCCTCCTGTTGCAATCTATTATCATGTGACTTGCTGCAAAGTTACAGTGTTACAATCTGTGAACTGGAGGAGAGAAGACTAAGGAAATGCCTCCTCCTGCCTGCAGTAGACTAATTTTATCCTTTTAGCTCAGGCAAAGCCAATGGACTGGAGCTCCAGGCTGGCTTTATAATGATAAAAGGTAAAGGTTTAAAAAAAAACTATACTCTTGCTGTACTGTATATTGTAATATATCAATAGAGTATTGCAGACTAGTACAGTTACTGAAAGGTTCACTTTAAAACCCATGCTGGGAGGAATATGAAGGCTGTCATTGCTGATGTCTCCCTTTTAAAATGCTAGTTGCCTGGTTTTCATACCATATACTGACTTTCATACTTTAAATCTCTGAATTTTAGCAAGTATGCAGATAAGTAGTCTAACTTCATCGGTGCAGGCTTATTCTGCGTCAGTGGCTAAGAAACTATTTAAGTTGAGGATCAACACGATCAATAGGAGTAGATCCTTTAATGCATCATCAAAGCAGCTCACTGTCATGATCAGTTATAGTTTTACCTATCAATATTTTCTGACATTCGTTAGGCCTTTAGCTGTACAAGTACTCGTATGGTTTCATCTCCTGCTCAGCTCTGGTGAGCAGCCGAACCCGGTAAAAGTTTCAGATAAGATTGGCCTTCCCTTGAGTTGTTTCATTACTGTATTGATGTGCGCAGTAAATCCTGCATTTCTTTTACAGCATGCTGAAGGTCACTACTGCAGTCTGATCATAATGAGCCTCATAAGCTAGTAGTGTCTCATCTCAGCGTGACGCTCAACAGATTGCAAGAGGAAAAAATACTGTTCATTTCTTAACCTTATTAGTGTACAAGACCTGAATGCATCTTTTGGGTTTAGGAGCTGTTGTCTAAACAGTGCTATGCTGCTACATTCCCAAACATCATAATTGGAAGAGCTAGATTCTAGTTATCCACCTTCATATCTGGTAAGATGTGACAAAATAATCGGTTATCATATATATTTGGGGACTACTGCACATACCATTAAGCGACAAAAAAAGATCAGTGTTTGGCTAGGTAATCAATGACACTTCTAATGCCTACCTAATGCTGCCAGTTAATGGCATCCTAGTGACCACCTAAAGGTGAGCTGCTTATCAACGCCTTGTATGTAAAATTTCTTATTAATTTGCAATACAGACATTTT